>NC_132910.1:127338712-127638712 GCF_047675955.1 Chlorocebus sabaeus
CAGGACTAAGAAACTCAATCAAAACTGCTCAACTACATGGAAACCGAACAACCTGCTCCTGAATGACTACTGGGTACATAACGAAATGAAGGCAGAAATAAAGATGTTCTTTGAAACCAATGAGGACAAAGATACAACATACCAGAATCTCTGGGACACATTTCAAGCAGTGTGTAGAGGGAAATTTATAGCACTAAATGTCCACAAGAGAAAGCAGGAAAGATCTAAAATTGATACCCTAGCATCACAATTAAAAGAACTAGAGAAGCAAGAGCAAACATATTCAAAAGCTGGCAGAAGGCAAGAAATAACTAAGATCAGAACAGAACTGAAGGAGATAGAGACACAAAAAACCCTCCAAAAAATCAGTGAATCCAGGAGCTGGTTTTTTGAAAAGATCAACAAAATTGATAGACTGCTAGCAAGACTAATAACGAAGAAAAGAGAGAAGAATCAAATAGATGCAATAAAAAATGATAAACGGGATATCACCACCGACCCCACAGAAATACAAACTACCATCAGAGAATACTATAAACACTTCTATGCAAATAAACTAGAAAACCTAGAAGAAATGGATAATTTCCGGGACACTTACACTCTCCCAAGACTAAATCAGGAAGAAATTGAATCCCTCAATAGTTCAATAGCAGGCTCTGAAATTGAGGCAATAATTAATAGCCTACCAACCAAAAAAAGTCCAGGACCAGACAGATTCACAGCCGAATTCTACTGGACGTACAAGGAGGAGCTGGTACCATTCCTTCTGAAACTCTTCCAATCAATAGAAAAAGAGAGAATCCTCCCTAACTCATTTTATGAGGCCAACATCATCCTGATACCAAAGCCTGGCAGAGACACACACAAAAAAATTGAATTTTAGACCCATATCCCTGATGAACACTGATGCAAAAATCCTCAATAAAATACTGGTAAACCGAATCCAGCAGCACATCAAAAAGTTTATCCACCATGATCAAGTGGGCTTCATCCCTGGGATGCAAGGCTGGTTCAGCATATGCAAATTAATAAACATAATCCAGCATATAAGCAGAACCAAAGACAAAAACCACATGATCATCTCAATAGATGCAGAAAAGGCCTTTGACAAAATTCAACAGCCCTTCATGCTAAAAACTCTCAATAAATTTGGTATTGATGGAATGTATCTCAAAATAATAAGAGCTATTTATGACAAACCCACAGCCAATGTCATACTGAATGGGCAAAAACTGGAAGCATTCCCTTTGAAAACTGGCACAAGACAGGGATCTCACCACTCCTATTCAACATAGTGTTGGAAGTTCTGGCTAGAGCAATCAGGCAAGAGAAAGAAATCAAGGGTATTCAGTTAGGAAAAGAAGAAGTCAAATTGTCCCTGTTTGCAGATGACATGATTGTCTATTTAGAAAACCCCATCATCTCAGCCCAAAATCTCCTTAAGCTGATCAGCAACTTCAGTAAAGTCTCAGGATACAAAATTAACGTGCAAAAATCACAAGTATTCTTATACATCAGTAACAGACAAACAGAGAGCCAAATCATGAATGAACTTCCATTCACAATTGCTTCAAAGAGAATAAAACACCTAGGAATCCAACTTATAAAGGATGTAAAGGACCTCTTCAAGGAGAACTACAAACCACTGCTCAGTGAAATAAAAGAGGACACAAACAAATGAAAGAACATACCATGCTCATGGATAGGAAGAATCAATATCATTAAAATGGCCATACCACCCAAGTAATTTCTAAATTCAATGCCATTCCCATCAAGCTACCAATGACTTTCTTCACAGAATTGGAAAAAACTACTTTAAAGTTCATATGGAACCAAAAAAGTCCCCACATTGCCAATACAATCCTAAGTCAAAAGAACAAAGCTGGAGGCATCAAGCTATCTGATTTCAAACTATACTACAAGGCTACAGTAACCAAAACACCATGGTACTGGTACCAAAACAGAGATATAGACCAATGGAACAAAACAGAGCCCTCAGAAATAATACCACACACCTACAACCATCTGATCTTTGACAAACCTGACAAAAACAAGAAATGGGGAAAGGATTCCTTATTTAATAAATGGTGCTGGGAAAATTGGCCAGCCATAAATAAAAAGCTGAAACTGGATCCTTTCCTTACTCCTTATATGAACATTAATTCAAGATGGATTAGAGACTTAAATGTTAGACCTAAAGCCATAAAAACCCTAGAAGAAAACCTAGGCAATACCATTCAGGACATAGGCATGGGCAAGGACTTCATGTCTAAAACACCAAAAGCAATGGCAACAAAAGCCAAAATTGACAAATAGGATCTCATTAAACTAAAGAGCTTCTGCACAGCAAAAGAAACTACCATCAGAGTGAACAGGCAACCTACAGAATGGGAGAAAATTTTTGCAATCTACTCATCTGACAAAGGGCTAATATCTAGAACCTACAAAGAACTCAAACAAATTTACAAGGCAAAAAAACAGCCCCATCAAAAAGTGGGCAAAGGATATAAACAGACATTTCTCAAAAGAAGACGTACATACAGCCAACAGGCACATGAAAAAATGCTCGTCATCACTGGCCATTAGAGAAATGCAAATCAAAACCACAATGAGATACCATCTCACACCAGTTAGAATAGCAATCATTAAAAGTCAGGAAACAACAGGTGCTGGAGAGGATGTGGAGAAATAGGAACAATTTTACACTGTTGGTGGGATTATAAACTGCTTCAACCATTGTGGAAAACAGTATGGCGATTTCTCAAGGATCTAAAACTAGAAATACTATATAACCCAGCCATCCCATTACTGGGTATATACCCAAAGGATTATAAATCATGCTGCTATAAAGACACATGCACATATATGTTTATTGTGGCACTATTCACAATAGCAAAGACTTGGAATCAACCCAAATGTCCATCAGTGACAGACTGGATTAAGAAAACGTGACACATATACACCGTGGAATACTATGCAGCCATAAAAAGGATGAATTCGTGTCCTTTGCAGGTACATGGATGCAGCTGGAAACCATCATTCTCAAGAAACTATCTCAAAAACAGAAAACCAAACACTGCATGTTCTCACTCATAGGTGGGAATTGAACAATGAGATCACTTGGACATAGGAAGGGGAACATCACACACTGGGGCCTATTATGGGGAGGTGGGAGGGAGGAGGGATGACATTGGGAGTTATACTTGATGTAAATGACGAGTTGATGGGTGCAGCACACCAACATGGCACAAGTATACATATGTAACAAACCTGCACATCGTACACATGTACCCTAGAACTTAAAGTATAATAAAAAAAACTATCTTGTACTAGAGGACAAAAAAATAAAATAAAATAAAATAAAATAAAATAAAATAAAATAAAATAAAATGTTGCTAACACAATCTGTAGGTATTTTTCCAAAATCATAAAGTTGCTTACAATTGTGGATGCCCGGTCACCTTCAGATGTTGAATATAGTCCACAAGGTTGTGACTGCCTTACCAAAATGTATAAAGATAGTGCTTTATTTCAAGACCAGCTCATTTCCCAAATGTGTGCAGAAGTAGTCCTTATAGAGGAATATTCTATGGTTATAGTAAAATAAAAATAGCACCTGAAAACTGAAACCTGTGGATAACATTTAGGGTTTCTTGGGACTTACAATGTGGAGGATAGTCTATATTTTTTATGAACATTATAGTACAGTCCTGTTTTACTTTTAAGTTGTCTGTTAGTGTTTCGAAATTATGTATGCACACACTGTTTGTCTGGAGATTTTTATAGCTTTATTTTTAAATTACTGTCACCTCTCCTCTAAGCTCTCTCAATTCTACACTTTAACCTTTCACCTTTTTGACAAACTATGCTTTGAGTCACATTGACTGCACCTTCTGTTGTTCATCTTTTATGAAACTTACACTGGATTTCAGTGGATCTCTATAAATTTATTTTCCTCTGACAACAGAAAGAATAAAAATTAAATTCAAATATGCTAGAAATGTGGTAAGGATTCCCAGCATAGCTACTGCTGAGTTAGAGTATTTTTTTCCAACAGCTGCTTAATAGTTACATATAACTTTACAAGCAAGTTATATGTTAAGGACACGGTGTTACCCCTTTGTTCAGTTTGAAGTACAGGAACATTTTGCATTGCTTAGTGACATTTTCCAGATCATGCTGCCTTTAAAAAATGCAGTAACATTTCTCTCACAGTTAATGTTTGAAAAGTTCTGATTTAAACTGAGTTTATCAGATTTATGAAAAAAGTGCTTTTTATTCAAAATGAAAATAATTCCTACCGAAATATGAGAAATTCTTAATCAAGTAGAAATTTGAATAAAAAGTTTGTTTTCAACTTATTGTCATTAATATTCAGGAACTTTTAATTTTTTCATGTTCATTTCCTTTTTGTTTCTTTCTTTCCAAAAACATTTTTTTTGAAGTCAAAACTGCCTCTCACTCTTGGAATATTAATCTTGATCTTTCATAGCAAATCTCCAATCTCTGTGTGCTGTTTTACATATTAAAGGACAAAAAGTCAGAAATGATATATTTGAAGCACAAAGTTTCATGACCTGATGCAACAAACAGTAAGATTGATTCCAAAACGTATTACAACATTGTTTTATATAATCACAGTGGTGATAAATTTAGATTCTAAAATTTGATGTTTGACTGAATACTGATATTTTTTCAAGTTTCCTACCTCTTAGAATTTTGAGGCTTAATTTCCGGATGCTATAATTCTGCTTAGAAAGAGAATTTCACATTTGAAACTACTCAAGATTATAGAAATTACATAGTGAGGGCTTATTATGAATCAGGCACTCTTCTAACCTTTAAAATACTTGTGAATTTTGTAACCAGCAACCAAGGAATTAATTGCCATTTGAAATCAACAACTGTGACTGTGATTCTTGGTCTCCCACAGAATCCCAGTGTTGAGTGAGGCCATCAGTTGTATCTTCTGCTTGGAAAACCATTTATAGATTGCCACAGTTATCACCAGAGCTCCTTCCAGTAATTTGGTTACTATATTGGTAATGAATGAAAGCATCACACAATTGTTTAGAATTCAATATAAGCTCATTACAGTGTGGGGCATCTTGTACAAACTATCAAGGCAGCTATTTTTAAGTCTGACTTGGGAGCAAAATCCAGTTCATGCATACAGATATTTTATCATTTTTACTTCAAGCTCAGTAAAGCCGTTTTTCAACACGCTCTCTCAGGTAGGGTTTTCAGTATAACTTGAATAATTCTTGAGCTAATTATTCTCTCTGCAAATCTCCAGATTTTAAAATTCTTGTTTACTTTTCTTTTATCCCCTGGTCTCAACATTACTCAGATACGCTAACTGCCCTGGGATATTTTCATTGGCTTCAAAATGTTTGATTCATATTCGACTTTTTCTTGCTAATTAAAATTTGGGTATAAAGATTTCTAAGGACTGAATTGTGTCCCCTCCCTCACATCCATATGTTCAAGCTCTAACTGCTAATGTATTTTGAGATAAGACCTTCAGGGAGGCAACTAAGGTTAAATGAGTTCATAAACGCGGGGCCCTCATCCAACAGTACTGGTGCCCTTGTAAGAACAGGAACAGACACCGGATCTCTGTCTTTCTCCATATGCACAGAGAAAATCCATTTAAGTGAGAAATGGTGAGAAGTAGTGAGAAGGTGAGAAGTGAGAAGGTAGTGAGTAGAAAGTAGTGAGAAGGTAGTGAGAAGGTGGCCATCTGGAAGCCAGGAAGAGAGGCTTCACCAGAAACCATCCAGGATGGCACCCTGATCTTGGACTTCTGGCCTCCATAGCTGTGAAAACATAAATTTCTGTTGTTTAAGCCACCAGCCTGTGGTATTCTGTTAGGGAAACTCTACCAGGCTCTACCAGGGAAAGTGTGTTTGAAAATGCAACTTTTGAAAAACCTAGGCATATCTGGATTTGCATCTATTTGCATTTGGATTTGCATCAAATAGGGAAACCTCTGTTTGTTCCCCCGTTTGTATGCAGATGCAAAGTCCTTGGTAAAATAACTTTTCATAAAAAAAGAGAGAATCAAGGCATATGAATTTGGTGAAAGAATTTTAAAAGTTCAGGACTGTACATAACTTTATTTGTAAAAATGAGAGGTTGACCACTACAATTACTGAAAACCCCTTCTAGGTCTAACCCAAATTCCTCGAATTATCTCAGATGTAGACAAGAGACCAATGATTGTTTAAGTGAACTCTGCAAGCTCCAATATCTCTCCATTATTGAAGCTCTAGATTCCTTGAGGCCCAGGAAATAAGCTACCACATGATATGCATGAAAACGAGTTCTCTTTCCTGCATGCCCTAGAGGGTGAGTTGTCAATCATGACTGCCCACGCAGATACTGAGGTATAAGGTGGGGCTCAGACACTCGACCAAATGGAGGACTAGCTAAAACAGGTCCAGGGAAGAAGCACCTCCCCCTAAGACATGCTCACCAGTGTACCATGTCAGTTTACCATTGCTATGGCAACCCTGGAAGTTCGCACCCCTTTCCACCACAGTGACCTGAAACCTCAGAAGTTACCACCCTCATCCTAGAAACTCCTATATAAACTTCCCCTTAATTTACACATAATTAAAAGTGAGTATAAATATGACTGCAGAACTGCGTCTTGGCTGTTATTCTGGGCACACTGCCTATGGGGTAGCCCTGTTCCACAAGGAGAAGTACCTCTGCTGCTGCTGTATGGTGCTGCTTCAATAAAAGTTGCTGTCTCACACCACTGGCTTGTCCTTGAATTCTTTCCTGGATGAAGCCAAGAACCCTCCCTGCCTGAGCCCCAGGTTTGGGGCTTGCCTGTCCTGCATCAATATAATAGGGACACCTGAGCTTGTAAGTTTCTCACACAAGTGTGAATAACAGGGAGAAGCCATTTGTTACACGTTTAGGAAGGGCTCTGTGAAATCTGGATGGTGTGTGTTTAGAGATGTCACTAATATCAAAGAAAAGGGGTCCTTTTAAAATTGAATGAACAGAGTTACATTTTTTGTAGGTGTAATAATATTTCCAATAAAGAAATTTAATGGGCCAGGCATGGTAGCTCACGCCTGTAATCCCAGCACTTTGGGAACCCAAGGCTGGCGAATCACTTGAGGTCAGGATCCCTTGAGACCAGTCTGGCCAACACGGTGAAACTTCATCTCTACTAAAAATATAAAAATTAGCTGGGCATGGTGGTGAGTGCCTGTAATCCCAGCTACTCGGAGGCTGAGGCAGGAGACACTTGAGTGCTAGAAGTGCAGGCTCAGTGAGCTGAGATCACACCACTGAGTCCAGCCTGGGTGACACAGTGAGATTCTGTCTTAAAAAAAAAAAAATTACTGAACAGAGCTATATAAACCATATATATTTAAATATAAGAAAATGAACGTTCAAAAAGGCTAAAAGGACGCACAGCTGCCTTAAAATGATGAAAAAAATTCCACATGACTTTAATGGCACATTAAAAATATTGCTATAAAGTCCAATGGTGTTGAATATTCCTGAAAACTATTTTCTCCTTTTAAAAGTATTTATAAATTTTCTTTGTAAAATTAAGTATTTTTGTTTGAGACATTTTCAATTCTTAGCCAGACATTCATTACTTAGTTAATTTTAAAGAAGTTTTTAACAGTGTTTCGCCGTCATTTCTATACAATCCAAACAGTTATTGCTGTTAGTGTGAACAGTCATTGTCGTGTTTCATCAAGTCTGATATATAATCAGTCCTGGTGGGTGAGTCTATGGGTAGCATCCAACATTTTGACCTCTGTACTTACAATTATATAGATGGCAAGTCTCAGAGACAAAGGCCCAATCCCTAATGAAATCCTATCATCAGAATGCCAGATGGTAACAACATTAGAAATCGATTTTTGCTTCAAACGCCTTGCCTGGACTGAATACAGTATATGTGCATCTGATTGAGGTTTGGAAGGCGTGCACAAGAAGTCTTAATTTTTGCTTCCTTATGAAAGTTGCATGGTTTAATTTTTTTCAAGATGTTTGAAAATAAATTTTTCAAAGTCTCTATCCATGATCACCTTTGATACGAAGAAATCAGAATGATGCTTTGAGCTATGGAAATGTGTGAGGATTTAAGTAGAATTAGAATTGTAGTATAAGGCGGATAGGTTTTTCATTTATAATTTCTCACATGCAACATTTTTAGAGGATAAATATTTCCTCTTAATGGGGTCAGTAATCTCAAGAATGCTGTTCTCTGGAGTTCCTAAAATGTTCTGGTTTTGATTTTCCCTTGTATGTAGTTTAGAACAAACTTTGTAACTTCAGAGGCAGGATTTCATACACAATTTTAATCTAACTCTTTCCTTCACAGATTAACATGCTGAGACTCGGGAGGTGGTGATTTGCCCAGGGACACAGAAAAGTAAGGATTAAAAACTTAGTTTAGGATTCCCAATCCAGAGCTCCTTCTATTACACTATATTTCTTTAGACAAGGAGTTGTTAGGTATGGAATGAAAAGACCATATGAAACTGGCTCACACTTCCAGAAGTTAGCAGATAGTTACTTTTCACTTTAAAAATATCCATATATACCAACAATTCAAACATATGAACAGAGAAATTAGTAATTCTTTCATAAGTAACTACTTTAAAACATGATATGTGTCACTGACTTCCTTAAATTGTTGTTTGGGTATACGATAGACACTTTTAGAATACAATAATGGATTTATTCAGGACTCTCTAGA
Organism: Chlorocebus sabaeus; assembly: GCF_047675955.1. Classification (NCBI taxonomy): domain Eukaryota; kingdom Metazoa; phylum Chordata; class Mammalia; order Primates; family Cercopithecidae; genus Chlorocebus; species Chlorocebus sabaeus. The sequence continues at coordinate 127,347,453 of NC_132910.1, forward strand.
ATTCATCTAGAAAAAAATCAGACACATTCATGCTCGCTCTTCTGTAGCAGAGTGAAATACTGTATTTATATTACTCTCATTTTTAATTGAAAAGGTAAAGTCCCTAAAAAATATCCTTTGGAAAACCTGCTAATGAAAACTCAGATCTTGGGACAGCACAGCAATGTAGAAGGGTTTGGGCCAAGAGACCTGTGTATACTCTTAGCCCCAGCACTTCCTAGACAGATAAACATGGGAATTTCAGCATGAAAGTAAGGGGTTTTGTAAGCTTTGCCATATGCTGAAAGAATTGTTGTAATATGAACTCTCTCACCTGTTGTGTCTGCTTCTTCTCTCTCATTCAATCGAGTAAAATTCCTTCATAAGCAGGGTATCCCTTGAGAAAGCCTAGTGCATAGAGATAAGTTCATGACCCTTTCTCTTTTCTTTAAGTGCATTCTAGATATGCCACTGAATCCAGTCTTGTATTTGCCACTCAAACTTCTGTTTTGAGTGGTGTGAATATAAAGAACAAAGTTTACTTATAGAAATTCTAATAAAGGAATCTGTTTCAGTCAAGCAGTTAGTAAATGTCAAAAGCTTTCCCCCCAAAAATCTGGATGCTAAATCTTACATAACGGCTCACCAAAACATTTTTTCCTCGAGTCTTTTAAACTGAGTATACGTTATTAAGTTTCTGGACATAAAGTTCTGTTTATAAATTTTCTAAGATTTGGATATATTAACTGCTCCAAAATGATAATGGCTGTGAACTTCCAGAGTTTTCTTATCATTTAGGTTGACTGAATTGGCATCTGAGGACTCTTCTGCAAAGTTTATGAACATTCTCACTGTATTTTTTAGCTTTTTTACTGCATTACATTTGTTAATCTAATTAATTGCTTAGCTTTATCTTTAGTCCATTTTCTTCGCTGGCTACACAACATCTCATTCATTATGTGTTGAAGAGGGATTTTTATGGTTTACATAAAATCGTTTGCAAGTATCTTTGGTAATGTGTTATCTTTGTTCATGATACTCTCACTTTTGGTCAAAATTATTACATCTCCAGGGACAAGATTAAATAGTTTTTTTGGCATGATTCAGGCTTTACTTTTTGATTTAGTGTTTTCATTTTTTGGTTTACCGCAAAAAACTAACGTTTAGCACACAGTTTAGTTGGATTTTAAATCTGAGAACATATAACAGTCATTGTATCAGGGTCTACTATTCTTTGCATGGCCTCAGGGTGCTTACTGAAACTTAGAATATATTTTATTTCTAATTTAGCTTAAAAATTAATAAATATATCAAATCTAAAACTGATTGGCCAGATCAACAGTAACAGATTACGTAATGTTTATTTATATTCCTTTTGGCTCCAATAAGGTGAAAAAATGAATCTTAGCTGAATTTCAAAGATGAGGAGGAGCATTTTATATACTAGGGATTTTATATACTAGTGATTCTATATAGTAGTGATTCCCTATAAGATGAAAAGAGGTTATTTTGATTCCAATTTTCGTTTTGTAATCACCCGTTGTCAAATTTACTTTTCATTTTTTTTTCTTTTCTTGCTGTTCTTAAGTCTGAATACTTTCTAGACCTTAGCCAGTATGTAGACTGCCCAAGGTATATGCTGACCGCTCACAAGCTTCAGAGCCATTGTTACTAAAAAATAGAAAAATGTCTATACTTTGTAAACGAGAGTGTTTTGGAAGACTGCTTTCCTTTTCTTTTCCAGGCCATTAAAAACTTCACTTCATGAACTAGATGATAATGCTGTACAGAGCACACAGCTGGAATTCAGTAACCATTGCATTAAAACCATTTTTTAAAGTTGGTATTGAAAACACTATGTTTTCAGGGCACTGACTTCCTAATTAAAAATTTTGAAAGGAAACATTATTTTGTAGCAAAATATATAGATACTGATATTTTGTATCATACTGATTTGTCACCTATACCAGTCAAAAATGTTTTAGTGGGCGCCTGTAGTCCCAGCTACTCGAGAGGCTTGAGGCGGGAGAATGGCTTGAACCCAGGAGGCGTAGCTTGCAGTGACCTGAGATGGCACCACTGCACTCCAGCCTGGGCAACAGAGTGAGATTCCTTCTCAAAAAAAAAAAAAAAAAGTTTTAGTTAATGTGCTATCTTTACATGCTTTTGAGGAATATTTTCTCTTTTTAGGACTAATTATTTTTATACAGTAGTTATGACATACCAGTATATAATTCTCTGTCAACAAACAAACCACTTATTTGGTTTTATTTATGCAGACAAAATCTTTCTTTTAGAAAAAGGTATTTTAGGCTGGGCATGGTGGTTCATGCCTGTGATCCCAGCACTTTGGGAGGCCAAGGTCTATGGATCACTTGAGGTTAGGAGTTCATGATCAGATTGGCCCACATGGTGAAACCCCATCTGTATTAAAAATACAAAAATTAGCTGGGTGTAGAGGCACATGTCTGTAATCCCAGCTACTCAGGAGGCTGAGGCAGGAGAATCACTTGAATCCGGGAGGCAGAGGTTGGGGGCAGTGAGCTGAAATCACGTCACTGCACTCCAGCCTGGGCGACAGAGCAATACTGTGTGTATATATATATTTATATATATATTATATATATATATAATTATATATATAATATATATATATTTATATATAATATATATATAAAGGTATTTTAGTGTAATGCCCTTTTGAAAATGAAACAAACACTTCAATTGTGTGGCTGAAATGTTTCCTTTTAAACATGCATGAGCATTTAAATATTATTTTTAGTTTTTTATAAATGTATTGGATAGAAGCACTTCCACTCACAAAAAGTATTTTAGCTGGCCAGAAGAAATCAAATATTTGGAAAAGATTATTTTTGTGAAAATATTTTAAAGCTACTTTAATATATACTGCAGGCTTTTCTACCAAGGTAAGATTCTGAATGTTCCCAGAGCACTGAATGACTTTTAATCACAATGCTGAGCAGTCTATCTCACAAGATGTTACATATTGATTCACTTGGTTATAAATTCAAAAGTATCCTGTGCTAAAATGTTCATAATCATTAAACATATAAGAGATGAAGCAATAACATTCTGTCGTCCTCTGACACTCTCTTTCACAGGATCATACTTTTTATCATAGTAATACATATGTGACATCTGGTTAGAGAAGAAAAAAGGGCAGAGAAAGATCAGTGTCTTCATGATAGCAGTTTTCGTTCATCATGTAAGATGATAATGGACTGAACTTAGCAGCTTATAATACAATTTTCATTTTATTTTAAACATATTTAAATGATATAAAAATATTGATCACAGTGAGTTTTACCAATTGTTGTTGCTATAAAAATGAATGCAGAAACAATATTTTTAGTGGAAATAAATTATATAGTTAATCTTTAAAAAAAAAAAATCACAAGAGAAAAATCTTGGCTGTTTGGTCATTGTAGAAAACCAGTCTTTACAAGAGGCCTTTTGCAGATGAGCTCCAGTCCGTTTCTGTAAAGTTATCCACATGGTTCAGGAAACACAGACTTTTGTCTTTGTTAGCACGAACCCACAAGGGTCTCTCTGTTCACAGACAGTTCTACCGTGGCAACAGTTTTCCATAATAGAAAATCGATGAACTGGAAAACAGTACAATCTTAGCTCATATGTGGTCTTTTCCAATATGAAGGGACACAACGACACACTTCTTCACTATATGAAAATCCTGGCTCACAAGGCTTCTGGCGGTTCGTACATGGCCGTCTGTAACAGCTAGGAGAACAAACAAGAACACACTTATGTTAAAGATCAAGGCAATGGATTCATTATGCTACCAAGGTATTTCAGTGTTTTTAAATTTCAGACTAGAACAAAATTACTAATTTTATGATGCAATTGTTCATAGATTTATAAAAGTTTGTTTCTGCTTAGAATTACAACATTTCAGACGAATGGAAAAGCCCTAAAATAAAAGTCTTGCTTGCTGATATAACAAATGGAAGGAAGGATGAGATATTGTAAGCATTAGTTCCTTTGAAGTGCTCGTTGCTTCATGGATGAAAGAAACATAAAACAGAAATTTTGAAAGTGAACATTGAAGGTCTGCTGACTTACTGTGATCACATAAGCATGGCTGAATTCACATGAGTCTGGGACTTGTATGGGACCCAGACTTCCAGGCAATTAAACCCAGCCATGTTGGCAGAACTGTGGTCCTCAGTGAGCAGCCCCACCCTCACTCTTGTGTCTCTACTTGGCAGATGGCTGCATGATGGTGGCTAACTCTTCCTTTCCACCTGGGTTCCAGGTGAAACAGAGGCATTCTGGGGCAGGGAGGTAAGAGGGACAATACTCAGCAGCAGGATCCCCTTCCTCCCATCCTAGACTTCCGGGTTCTAGTAGCAGAGAGAAGACAAATCACCAACTGGTCAATCTGTCCCCTGCCCCGTTGCTCCAGTGAATTGAGACCTCATTTTTTGAAATAGAGTCTCGTTCTGTTGCCCAGGCTGGAATGCAGTGGTGCGATCTCGGCTTACTGCAACCTTCGCCTCCTGGGCTCAAGTCATTCTTGTGTCTCAGCCTCCTGAGTAGCTGGGATTACAGGCGTGTGCGGCCATGCCTGGCTAAGTTTCTGTATTTTTTGTAGAGCCAGGGCTTTGCCATGTTGGCTGGGCTGGTCTTGAACTCCTGGCCTCAAGTGATCTGCCTGCCTTGGCCTCCCAAAGTGCTAGGATTACAGGTGTGAGTCAACACGCCTGGTGAGAATTGGAGCTATTTTTGAAAAACTTTTTGGAGTATGAGCATGCCTAATGTGTGGGAATAGGTGTAAAGGGAAAAGTGCAAGATGACCTGAGGTGGAAATCGAAAGTGTGCTACAAAAATCCCTACACAATTTGGTTTTGATATTTCATTTATTTGGCTCTAGAAAAGAAAGCATGTCTAGTTAATTTTCTTAAACTTTGCAAATGCGAATTCATAGTTGTGACTACTGGTATTCCTCTACTAAAAAGGGATATGATACTTAATGATCCATAAAAGCTGTTAATTAAGGCAATGAACCAAAGAATATATACTCTGCCCACTGCACTTTGTAATAAATATTAAGAGAGAATGAGGAGAATATAAATTTTCAAAATATGGTATTTTCTCTTTTGCTCCAATTTATATCACAAAGTCTGGAATTACACACTTAGAAAAATGAACATAGGATGAGTTGCAGTAAACAGAAAGCCTTTTTGAAAGAATGTATACTATTAGGAGAAATGCAATGATAGAAATATTGTCTGTGTTCATATAAGAATTCTTTAGAAAAGTATGACGGCTGGTTAGTCTGTATGCAGACATAGGAATTTCAGATTTTTCAATGTATACTAAACTCACTCAAGAATTCAATATAAAACATAGTTTAATAAGGCTTAAAAAGATTGAGTATCTGTATCCTTCTGAAAATACTAGCATATACATTTTTGAAATATCTTTTTGGTTATTACAGTAGGAATTTGTAGGTAAAATTGGAATATAGTTCTTTCTCAAAATAAAATACTTACAATGTACTTTGCAGTATAAGGGAAGAAAAATATAATCAATGAGATAGCTAGATTCACTAAAGCCATTTTATGCAGTAGCTGAAATATTAGTTGAGGAAAGTCATCAAAAACATACATTACAATAAAGACACAAAACTCTTGAGAATAAAACGATGAACTCGTTATATACTGTGGAAAAACAATAATGAACATTAGTGAAGATAGTAGTAAATAAATGGAATACGAACTTTTTTTGCTAAAAAGAACATTATCTTCCCATATGTAAAGAGTGGATGTAAAAGAGTGAAAGTGATTAAGAACAAATGCTCTGAAAATTTAGTATACAAGTAGGAAAGTACAATGTCACATCATAGAAGAGGTGGGCTGGAAGAAAAAGGCCATGGAAAGGACCGGTTACCTAAGGAAAAAATTCTCTGTTGGATTTGGTAACTGTGAGGCCAGTGAAACTTTAAACATAAACAAACAGGTTTAACATAGCACCGTAGGCCATAAACCAGGTTAGAGTTGGTTGAATACATTGTAGATGAAAGAGGTGAAAACACATGCCTCATTTTTGAGCAGCTGTGAAGAGGACAGAGCTTGGTTGCTAAAGTATGCTCAGCTTCACAGTAACAGGTTAATAAAATAGAAGAAATTTGGGAACTTTTAAAAACTGAGGGGGAAAAAAGTAGAGCTGAAGATGTTAAAGTTATAGAAGAAAGAAGGAATGGCATGAAGTAATGTTGAAGGAATGTGGAGAAAATGTCAAACGCACAGGTCTGGCTTAAATCACCTTATTCTCTGAGATTAAAGAGGAAGAGGTTCAGGGATTAACACTGAATGTGCTTGAGTCCAGTAACTTCATTTTTTTTTTTCTTGGTGAAGAAGAGTGCAAAACTAAGTTTAAGAAATGAGGCTTGGATACCTTTAACAATATATTCATTTATTTCTCTAATTCTATCAAATACTTAGCTTAAATCTTTTCATTTCCAGGTATAATTCTATAGTCAATGGTACTATCCTATCCTTTGTTTGTAAGTTTTGCATAAAAATTGTCTGCATTTAGAACAGTTATCCTAAATTATGTCTGAAAGCATTATACTTTTTGGTGAGGGTGGAGTAGATTGCCTGGATGTATTTTGAAAACATCCCACAGGAGCCACTAATCTAGAGTATATTCTGAACTTGGATTTAGTTTTGATCCTCAAGGCTCCCATCTTGCTTTTTGGAAGCAAATTCAGTCTCATGCATTGGTTAAAAAAAAAATAAGATTTGGTTCAAAAAAATAAGATTTTATCTTTCAGAACTTATTGGCCTCATTCTAACAAGCAATTGCTACTTTGGTTAAGAAAACTGCTTTTAGTTTAGAACATATTTCTAGTAAGAGAAACTAAAACTCTTCATGAGGATCTCTTACCTGCATGTTTGGTGTTGGAACTTCTTTCCTTTTAACAAGCATTTCTGTGGACTTTCTGTACATTCACAGGCACACTTTCCAGGATTTAGGGGTAGATTTCTGGGGCAGGTTCTTTTACATACACACTGGCACGTGTTGTCATCAAATTCTCGGTTGGCCCCACATTGGCTGGGGAAGAGTTTGTTTTTACAGACACACTGGCATGAGTTTCTGTCTAGTTCTTTGTGGGGTCCACAGCTGGCGGGCCGAAGCCCCGCTCTGCAGACACACCGACAGGTCTCTTCATCCAGTTCCTTGTTTGGTCCACAGATGTCATGGAATCCATCTGTTGAGTCTAGACAAACAGTCAGAGCATCTTTACTATACCTTACTTGGTTCTGGGTGTGGCATGAAACAAAAGCTTCTAAAAGCATCTTCCTTTGTATGTTTTCCCTCAAAGGATTGTGTACAAACATGAGTATGTTCCTTTACAAAGGAGTTCAAAATAATACCAATGCGAAGTAGAAAATGTACTATTCTTTAGTCACTTATTTCAAAGAATGATGAATATTGTACATGTGGTTTTAATAGTAGAATATGTTAATCACAATATAGACCCTTGGCATCTAGTCTTTAAAATATCATTCTGCTTACCATCTCCAGCAATCGAGGAAAACATAAAATCTTCCTGAGCCAGGCATCTGCAGATGTGATTATTCCACATGTAATTGGTGGGGCAAGTCCTGTTTGCCGCCTGGCACCTTTGGAAGAAACAGGTGAGGTTTAGCAATGGTGTGACTGGTACCTAGAAGGGACCATCTCTGCTCACATATGTATCAAAATAATGCTTATAAAAAAGCTTTAAAAACATAAGAATTATGAAATAAAATGTGAATGTTTTCTTCCAAACTATCTCTACCTACAACTGCTATCAAATTCCAACCCCAGAGGTGATCACTATTTGTGGTATGGTCATATAGGACACCAGATTTTATCTTTTTAAGGCAAACATGTGGATTTGTATAATCATATAGGGTTTTAGCTTGTGAAATATATAAGGTAAGACCTTTTACTTTGAAATTTCTTTTTTCCATTATACAATATCTCATGGACATTTTTTAAGTCATTGAATAGAGTTCTGCTCCATTATTTTTGGTGGCTATGTAATATTCCATACAAACGATGTATCATTATTTATTTTATTTATCTCTTAGGTAACTATCTACATCATTTCCAAGTTTGGCTTTTCCAAGCAATGCTGGATGAAACATCTATGTAAAATGTATCTTTACTGACTTATTTCTGAATCACAGATCACCATGTTGTAAAGGCTCCAGTAATGCAAAATTTCCACTCTGTACTCCACCAAAAAGTTATCAAAGATATTTTGTTTTGTTGTTGTTCTAGCTCTTTACTTCCTTCCTTCCCTCCCTCCTTTCTTCATTCCCTTCCCATCCTTTCCCCTTTCTTCCCTCCTTCCTTCCTTCTTTTAGTAAAAATTATGAACCTACAGGCTTCAATCAAGTATACCAATTGCTCCTTTGATGGTCCAATGGCCCCACTGTTGCTACCTGAGACCCCTCTCTGTTGGTGCCCACGTGACATGAGCCCTCTCTGGGGTGAACATATATCACAAGCTCAGCTTGCTCATTTTCTCCTCCACACCTGGAATCATGCATTTCTTCAGAAGTCCTAATTATCTTTGTTGGAAAACAGTGTTTTAGAGGCTATCATTTGAAATCAGAAGTGTTTAGTGCCATCAGATCACATTGCTACTAGATCTTTTCAGGGGGCAGAGCTAGAAAAATGCATGTATATCCTGTAGAATGTTTTCCTAGTTAATGTTTACCCAGTAGAAGGATTTTTGGTTTTAAATATCCTAATTTACAGAATACATACCAATTTCTCACTACCTCATTTTTTCATCTAATGTTGGTGTAGACATCAAATGGAAGTATTTATTTACGTCTTTCACACTCAATATAATATTGTAAACAACTTTATGTGCTGGAAGAATGTTGAGTTACATTCCAAATTGATAGAACAGAGTAAGAATCCTATGTAGCCATCTTAACATATGCATTGAGTATAAATAAACAGGCCATTTGCTAAGAAAGTTTTGCAGTCATACTCAGTGTGACAATACATCTTTCTTTTACTAATAGCCTGATAACTCTTACGGCATCACATGAAGGAATTTTTCAATAGAAAAACAAGCAAACCTGCATTTTGCAACCAAAATGCAGCTTCAACATCTTCCTTCAGCTTGAACATCATTTCTGAAGATTGACCAAAGCTTTCCTGTCCAGCAGTCACTACAGCTTCTACTAGACATAGGGAAGGTCTCTTCATTCCTCTTAATATGACAGTTTGTCTAAGATTGCCCGCTTGTCCTCCATCCACTCATCACCTTCTGCAAACAGCAATGACTGATTTGACTCTTCTTTGTCCCTTCTTGAGTTTCTTCAAGAGTCATGTCTCCTTTAGCACCGTGAAAAACAGTATATTATGGGTCTTTTATTTAAATTTTGACTTTTAACTTTTTGATTGCTGTGTTACTTGCTATGCTATGCCATAAAGTAACAATTTCTTGTACAGCATACACACAGCCCATGTAACTAGAAAGAAAGCAACTCTATGTTAGTAACAGCAATAATTGCTGGATGATTAGGAAACAATATACAATTTAGATTTTATCAAGATAGTTTGTCACTTTTCTACAGGCATTATTAGGTATCAATTATTCTACAGGAAATAGCTATGTTTTGGTTTACCTTCCACTCACTATAATTGTTACCATTTAGAACAACAGAAATGTGCTCTCAATATCTATTTTTGGGAATAGATTACTGATCTCAAGCAAGAGATTCTTGTGTATATTTTTAGAGAAAACATTTCATACTGTTACTTCCAAATCCAATTAACATTACTGGATTTTAATGTAGAACCTTGGATTCTAACCTTGGATTCTTCATATAAACCGTCATTTGCTTTATCCTGAATATATTATGTACTTTTGTGCTTTTACTTTTGAAAATGTCAAACATGGATGTAATTATAAGAGTTAAGACTATGAGAAAAATGTACACTCAGAGAAGTTCTGTATCATCAGCAAGTTTCTTTTTTTAGCCTTTTGGTTTATATTTTCAGGGTATCTTCTTGCCAAAAAATTGTATATATGTTTTTTCTCATTTTGTTACACAGATGATAGCATCCCTTACACACTATTGTAAACCTTGTTTTTTCACTTACCAATATTTCCTGGAGAACATTGTACCTTCCTACTAATTTTAGGGAATTTCAAGGGCAAGTCTCTACTCATTGCACATTTTTGTCAATATTTTCTTGGTTAATCATGAACATATATTGTTCTAGATAAAATGCAGACAGTCAGTACTTATCAATTGTCCAAAAAAGTATCATTGTTTTTAAAATTTATATCCTCTTGATTGTTAGTGTCCTTCCATCAAATAAGTTACAACTTATGTTAAGTTCTATAATAGCAATGCAATTATTCCTGGCTGCATGAAACTCACAATCTTCTTCTATAAATGATGGCACAACCATTTTGGTCATGTTGCTTCTATGTTGATTGATATATGGTTTAAGTAACACATTGTCATGTTGGCATCAAGTGGTCATTATATTGTGTTGGTAGAAAGATACCTTTCACTTTACCAACATGTGATTTATACTGCCATTACCTAAACCAGTGCTATTCCAACTGCTGCTTGCAACCCATTAATGAATCATGAAATCAATGACATGGGCTCAGAAATGCATTTTAAAATGTAACAGAATGATATATAATAAAAATAATAAAATACAAACCAATAGAATGCATGTGATACAGACTGGTTCCTAAAGAAAGCACCCTACTTCAAAAGTGAGAAGCAAGTTCTTGGCATTTAAAATTTCTCATGTAAAAATGGGGGGGGGGGTCAAAATTTTCAAAATATTGTTATTTTAGAATGAAAGGAAATGTGGTCATGATGGACAGAAGGTTTAGTAAAATTTGGTTATCTCCTTTACATTTTAATCTGCAAAGCATTTCTCCTTACTGAAGTTTCTCTTCTAGTTCTGAATATTAAAGTGTTTAATAAATTCAATTTAAAGTGCATAAATGCTTTAAAGGTTTATAGTTATGTTTTTTTGTATAGTGTATTTATAAAAGACATTGATTCAAAGACATTTTGTCCGCAAAGCAGGGAATTGCACAATTATTTGCAAGGTATATCTACGTTGAGAATCATGTGAATAAACTAACTTTCCTATCCCCCCACTGACCCCACCACACTCACACAGACACAACCACAATCCTGCCTATAACATGTATGAAGGATAAAGATGCTTTTACCAGACTTGTTTCATTAATTATTTTCACAGCTTCACTTGACTTTGGTTTGGCAGCTATTGCTTTTTGCTGGTTAAAATCAGATGACAAAAATATGAGTATATGCATTTTCAAACTAAAGAACAATTAACGTTAAAGAAAATCTTACTTTGCATTTATCTCTCCTTGGAAATATTAACAAATAAATGTGTTCCAAATATGTTCTGCTACATTATATTCTGAATGTTGGTTAATAATTACTAGCTCTTGTATTTGAACATCATAGCAGGCTATTTTGTGCATGCTATTTTTGTGATTCTTTCATATTCTACACTTTTTGGCACTGAAGTTTTCCTACACTTGGAGATTTCTTGGCTCCTCAAATTCACATTTAAGGAACTAAAACATGCTATCACCTTTTGTTTGGCCTTAGTCAGAACTGAGCTGAAACGTAATTCTTTTTCAAAGAGCTATAATCTGCTATAATCTTTGACGTATACACACACACACACACACACACACACGTGTATATATATATAATATTTATGCATTTTTCCAGCTTTATTGAAGTATGATTGATAAATATTGTACATATATAAGTTATACAAAGTGATGTTTTGGTATATATATACACTGTGAAATGATTACCATGATCAAACTAATCAACATATCCATACCTCAGAGAGTTACTGTGTGTGGGGGGGTGGGAGGGTGTCGTGAGAATACTATTGAGTAGAGTAACTATGCTGTACTATATGTTAGGTCTCCAGAGCATATTCACCTTGTAACTGCAAGTTGTCACCCTCTAACATTTCCCCATGTCCCCCACCCCCAAGATGCTGGTGACCACTCTTCTATTATGTATCTATGAATTCTACTTTCCTAGATTCTATATATAAGGGAGATTAGCAATATGCATCTTTCTATGTCTGGCTTATTTTACTCAGCATAATTTCCTCCAGGTTATTTCATGTCGTTGCAAATGGCAGGATCTTTGTAATACATTTCTAATTGAAAAAAATTAACTGCACCTTGATTTATATTAAACTACTTATTGATTTACTTCCCCAGATCTCTCTTAAAATACTTCACAGATCATTCAAAATGAATGATAACTTTAGTTTAATGTGAATTCAACTGTAACACATGATGACTTTTTTGAAAAGCAAATTATTTCTATAGATATGAACTGCATTATTAATCAAGTACTCTCATTGGAAGCTCTTTTAATAAGGTTTTTTACAACAACACAGCAAATGAAAATTTGGCTTACTATGTGGCACCTATGGTTCCATAGCTGTGTCCCTCAAATAGCCTTCCTACCCCTAGTCTTGTTCAATGGGAAGTGTGAGCCACTAGCATTAGTGAAACCCATGTTTCAAGGCAGGTGTCATGAGCTCTCATATACTCCTTCAGAGCATCTTCATGTTATTCAGTGGGTTATCCAACAGGATATTCTGTACTTTATTAAAGAAACAAATAGGCCGGGCGTGGTGGCTCACGCCTGTAATCCCTGCACTTTGGGGGGCTGAGGCGGGTGGATCACGAGGTCAGGAGATCGAGACCATCCTGGCTAACACGGTGAAACACCGTCTCTACCAGAAATACAAAAAATTAGCCTGGTATGGTGGCATGTGCCTGTAGTCCCAGCTACTTGGGAGGCTGAGGCAGGAGAATGGCGTGAACCTGGGAGGTGGAGCTTGCAGTGAGCTGAGATCACACCACTGCACTCCAGCCTGAGTGACAGAGCAAGACTCCGACTCAAAAGAAAAAAAGAAACAAACAAGGGAAATCTGACTATATTAATAATCTTGATAAATAGCAAAATAGGGTTTTGGTTTTCAAATGCCAACTGTTGATGTTATCTGAACTTGAAACCTGTAATTATATTATGAAGAATATAGATACAGACCCTTCTTGCCCAAGCTTTCTGTCTGAATAGCAGCTGGAAGAGCAACTATATTCTTTCATTGTCAGAGCCACAGAACGCTGGGTAAAAATGCTTCAACAATTTTGTACCAAATGTCTTTGAACTGTTGTGTTCATCTTGAGTTTGTTATGCCTGACGCTTGTATACACTTGACTATGTACACAGAGACTGATTGCTTATACTTTGGAAACAGCAGTTAACAGTGAATGGAAAGTGGTTAAAAGTGGCCTTTATATTCAACATTATTAAGTAACTTCTTCAGTATTACAGGTAGAAATCAGAAATACATACATTTTAGGTTTTATATGAATTGTTAAGAAGGCACACGCTTAATAGTATGTATCGAAAAACACATAAAAGACATCTTCCGTTCTATTGATTTTTATTGATTCCACGTGAACTTGTGTTTGTGTCTGTTGTGTTACTGTTTGGTTGTGTTCCATTAGTCTACTGACAGGGAGAACAGTGGACAGAGCTGGGGTTTGTTCAGACATTAAAGGAAAAGATGGTGAGTAGGATGAATCAATGAAAACTTATAGTTGTAACAATTTTGCCAGTCTTAATATTTGAAAGGCTAATACAATCATTGCATTAATTTAAAATGTGGGTTTAGGCTGGGCATGCTGGCTTATGCCTGTAATCCTAGCAGTTTGGGAGGTCGAGATGGGCAGATCACCTGAGGTCAGGAGTTTGACACAAGCCTGGCCAATATGGCGAAACCTCATCTCTACTAAAAGTATACAAATTAGCCGGGTGTGGTGGCACGTACCTGTAATCCCAGTTACTCAGGAGGCTGAGGCAGGAGAATCGCTGGAACCCGAGAGGCAGAGGATGCAGTGAGCTGAGATCACGTCACTGCACTCTAGCCTGGGCAACAGCATGAGACTCTCAAAAAAAAAAAATGTGTTTATATGTTTAATTTTTTCCTTTTTGTCTGAGTATAAATTAAGCAGTAATCTGCCACATATAAAAGCTCACCTAGTCTGAGACTGACTTGGATAAAAAACACGTCACATTGTGTGGTCACCAACTGGCTAAGTACAGGATTTAACTGAGTTGGAAAGCCACCAGAACTGGGAATGGGGACACAGGGAGAGTAGGATAAGTATGGAAGTTTGTGATTTTCTGCTCTATTATTTTTTATATTTTCTTGGATATACAAGCTTGAGAGAAGTATTGGCAGGTTGAAACAATGGAAATTCCATGGTAACTGGATTTATCAGCTTGTCATGTAATTCAAGGATAAGTAACCAGGAATTAAGAAAAAAGGTCCTTCAACAACAGCTTCTGGTCTTATTACCTTGTAACAACCACACGTCATTAACGGAAAAACAAAAACAAAACAATGATGACAATAAAAACATGTTATGAAGGTATAAGGGTTGATATGACATCAAAGTGGCTGGTTGAAGCCAGGAATACAGGGGAGGGAGAAATGAACAGGTGGACCACGGAGACATTTTGGGCAGTAAAAGTATTCTTCATGATACTGTAACGACAGACACATGCCATTTATACATTTGTCAAAATCCACAGAACTTATACCCAAAAAAGAGGGAACCCTAACGTAGCTATGGATTTTAGTTAACAATAACATGTCAGTGCTGGTTCCTCAACTGTAACAAATGCACCATGCTAGCGCAAGATGTTAAAAATAGAGGAAATTCGTGGAAGAGGATAAGATGTTATATGAAAAATCTCTATACTTTCTGCTTTTTCTGTAAACCAAAATGGTTAAAAAATGTCTATTAAATTTTAGAAAACAACTGGTAAATCTGGTCTAATATGATATTTATTAACAAAAATTGTCCATGTGTTTGCTCGAATGTAACTTTAAACTTTATGACAATCTTTGATCTAATAGCGCCCAATTCTAGGCAAATCACTGCCATAATCTCAGTGCAGAGATACATTGATGCAGTCTCCTCAGCTGTATATATTTTGCTGTTTTTTCTCACAATCTATCAGCAAGTCATAGGAATGCGGTGCTTTCAATTATCGTATTTTAGAAGGTAGAAACGAGACTGTCCAAAGGCAGGCAAACTATATATCAAAGTTACCTTCCCTTTAGAAAAACAGTAATGCTCACAGCTTGGAATCTCTTTCCTGAGTTCCACTGGTAAATCCATTCATATCAACAGGTGATCCTTTGAAGTGTGAGACAAGGTTTAGATAATGAGCTTTGTAGGAAAGAGGATGAACAGACATATGACTTATGATTTCAAAAATAACTGCATACGGACATAAAGATTTTGAACTGGCAAAGAGGATAATTTCAGGGCTGACTAAAGATGCATATTTTAAAATGCTGAAAAATGGTAGTTTCTGATAATTTAGTACAAGACTGTGGTCCAATTAACTGGAAGCTGAGCTATCTCTTCATTGCTGCTCTGATACAGTTTATTAAATTAATGTTATTATGCTATTTTGCTTCATCCTCTTTTGGTGAAGCGATAATGTATAACCTTCAAATTAAAAAGGAAAGAGTGAAGCATTATGGCTAAAGTAAAAGTCATGGATATTTAAGTATCTAGGCATTTGGACTGAGGATCTGTTAAAGATTAATAGACCAAAGACATTGAGACCTCAAGTTCCAAATCAAAGGTTTCCTTGGCTATAAATCTACTCTATTCCTTGGAAATAAGATGTATTCTCATAAGAATAAAATCTTCTTAAACAAACCCTAGTAAGTGTAACTTCTTGCAAGCAAGTAACTTTTACTGAGTAAACAATGTCAACATTTTAATAAAAGAAATAAAAGGCAGCAAATAAATAAATAGGCAAATTAGCCTTCAGGCTAGGTTTATTCATTTTTTTCTCATCTTTTTCCATCCTTTTTCTCTTTTCCACCATAATGTGACTGTCTTCCAAATTGCAATAATACCTATCTTCTATATTTATTATCCATTAAAAATAATTAAAGATTTCTTGGCTATGCTGAACATTTGTCTTGTCATTCATTCCTCTACCCAGAAACAACCTCTGCTCCCCTAATTCTTCTACAGAATAGGTGACATTCCCTAGGCTGGTGCTCAAAGCTTTAGAATCACAGCATTGTCTTTTCATTTAATATCCAATTGCTTTCACAGCTCAAGATCCAAATTAATCTGGTTTATTAACTGTCCTCAGAACTTGTTATTTTCTTACAGCTTTAGGGACATTGTCCATGCTAACCAAGTAACTAATAAATTTAGCAGTATTAACTTCAAGGTCCTTGTCTATTTGACACCACTCTCTCCTCTTTGATTGTACTCTCTTGCTAATCTGTAGTGTATGTTGACTTCCCTATAGTACATTGTCACAGAATGAAAAGAAAAATAAAAACTTACGTTTATTTATTTAATGGAATGCTATATAGTTATTAAATGAGTAAACCAGGTCTATAGATAGCAATATGACTGTATCTGTAAAACATAATCTCAAGAGAAAAAAAGTAATGCCAACATATTAACTTAAAATATGAAACACTCAAAGCTGCACTGGATAATATCTCCTGGTATGTTTTATGGCACATCCAGTGCCATAAAAATAGAGAAGAGTGAGAATAATACAATGTTCGAGTGGTGGTTACTTCTGGGAATGAAGAGTGAAGAATGATGACTGGGGATTTGGGTTGTATCTTTAGTAAATATGTTACATTCAAATTTTGGTAGAAGGGCACTTTTATGTTTTGTTTTTGTTTTGCCCTTGGTGTTTGATATTTTTTAATTTGTAGAAGTTAATCATAAAGAAAATGTGGTATACATATACAATGGAGTACTATTTAGCCATAAAAAGAATGCAATCTTGTCATTTGCATCAACATGGATGGAACTGGAGGCTATTATGTTAAGTGAAATAAGCTGGGCACAGAAAGACACATATCTCATGTTCTCACTCATTTATGAGAGCCAAAAGGTGAATCTCACAGATGTAAAGAGTAGAATGATGGTTACCAGAGGCTGGGAAGGGTGGGTCAGTTGTAGGGGGAATGAAGAGAGGTTGGTAATGCATACCAAAGTACAGTGACATAGAAGAAACAAGTTCTAGTATTCCGTAGCACAGCAGGGTAACAATGGTTAACACATTTTATTATACATTTCAAAATAGCTAGATTTAAAATGTTTACAACACAAAGAAATGATAAATGTTTGAGGTTATGGATATCCAAAATATCCTGATCTAACCATTACACATTATATGTATGTATCAAAATATCATACACCCCATAAATATGTATAATTATGTACCAATTAAAAACAATAAAAATGCAGTAATAACCATACCTCAAAAGAAATGGATTGTATTCCAACAAATTTAGTTCAAATCTCTGCTTTGCTACTTTTTTAGCTGTGTGACATTGGGGAAATCTACTTACCCTTTCTGATTTAGTTTCTCATGTGTAAATGCGAATTTCTTTCACTCTTTTGCTTTCTCTCCCCCTTTCTCAAAACACATTCTCCCTTTCTGTGCCCAGATTATGGTAAGTTATTAGTAAATAAACATCTACATTTCATGCTGTTCAGCTAATAGAGTAAGTCCCAGTCATTCTTGAACCTTTCTAATATTTGGCACTTCTTACCAGTTCCTCCTTCCTTGAACTCATGTCTCTACTGGCTTTTGTGGTCTCTCTCTCTCTCTGTTGTTATTCTGATTGTTCTGATTGCTTCTTCTCAGTCTCCTGTACGGATTGTTTCTCCAGATTATTGTGTCTGCTCTACCAATTACTATTTCTTAAATATTGATTTCCCCACAGTTTCATCTGTGGTTCCTCTTGTCTTCTTACTTCCTATATTTCTTTTGGTTGAAGTCATCTTTTCCAATTGCTCTAGCACTTTGATGTCTTACAAATATTACAAGCATTCAAGCTAACGTGTAAAAACTCAGTTCTCCATGGTTCCTCATACGAACAGGTGCTCCTTGTCTTTTGAATATCATCCATACAGTTTCATCTTCAACTTCTCCCTCTTTACCATTCCCCATATGCGGTTCCCAAGTCATATGCGTTCCTGTATTTCTAATGTCTTTTCCACCTCTTTTCTTTCCATCCCCATATCCACTGACATGGCCACCATCTTTATTATTTCTCTCTTTGATTATTTCAAAAGATTACTCCTGAATTTTTCCACCTCCCATTTTGCTTCCTCTAATCCACATACTCCCTTGCCACCAGGCTGTTCTTTCTATAATACAAAACTACAGATACCACATCTCTGCATATATATTTTTAGTGGTTCTCAAGAGACTTTAAGAAAGAGTCCATCCTAGGCTGTCATGTGTGATTCCGTTGACCTCTCCAGACTCATGTATACCCTCTCTACTGTAGCCATGTCTCCAGGATGCGTCCTCATCACACTTATTTCACTGATTTCAGTCGTATGTTTACATGCCTGGCTCCAGAATGGAATTTCTTCCAGAGTAACAATTATATGTATCTTTCTATCTCTATGGTCTAGCACCTTATTAGTACCCAGCAGAAACACAAATGCTATTTGTTGAATGAGTGAATGAAGTACAGCATAGTGTTTTAGACACTTATTATATTAGAAATAATATGTTTGTTTGTACTCTGGTGCATGAGTTCTTTTAGCTAAAGAATTGTATTATTCATTTTAAAAGTACCCCACATTTCCTAGTACAGTGTTATGGAGTCAGAAGACCTGGCATAAATGTCTCATGAATGAATAAATAAACACTACTACCAAGCAGGAAAATCTAGGGGATTGCTGCTTAATCACAAATGGCTCCCTCCATGAAAAGACAGTCTCTACTAAAGGGCCCATGGAAATACATGGAGTTCAATTTGCAGAAAATATGAGAGGAAATAATTGGAAAAAATAATCTGTGAGACATCGATATTAAAATTGGTATCTAACTGTGTCTGCTAGAGAGAATTGCTACTTCCTCTGGCTTTTATGATACTTTCTGATACTGAGACTTGAAAGTTTTTCTGTAAATACTAGAAATGCTGGAAGATATTGGGGGGAACACATGGGTGTCAGAAATAAAATGATTTTAATTTTTATCTTTTCTTGGCAGTTTTCTGGCTGCTTAGCATTGTACACATTAACATTTCTAAGACTCAATTTCTGAATTTGTAGGATGTTAGTAAAAATAGCAGCAATCATTTATTGAATGCTTTTTATGTTTTAGGCACTGTGCTAATATTTAACATGGATTGCTGGTTATAAAAATCACAACATCCTTGAGTTAGGAGTTATTAGTATTAAATTATGCTATTATACAATATCAGATTAATATATAATATGGTATAATGTTATTGAACAGATTGATTTCAGTGAAGATTAGCTTATAAATATTATACTGTATGATGTTATACATAACATTCTTATGTGCTCTTTTGTAGATTAAAAAAATGTGTCACAAGAAAGTTTAGAGAACCTACTCAAACTCAAAGAGAAATCAGAGAATAAATTCTCAAAACTGGAAGCCACCTACAGCATCTATACCCTTCAGCCCTGTACTATGTGATGTTTATCAAGAATGGAGCCACCAGCAGTATTTGTATGAACATGAGGCAATGTGTGGCAGAGGCTTGGTGCTTTGTAATATTTAGTAAAATAAAACAATAATAATGTAACTATAATATTTGTTGTTCTTACTTGACTCTACGTGCTTTAAGTTCAGAGCCAGCCAAGTGCATCTTTTTCTTCTCTAACAGGATCTAGAAGTGTTCTTTACCTTAGTGAATCAACGTACAGCTTATGGATGACTCTGGGAAATCTCTCTCCCTAATGAATAAAAGATTTGACTTAACATGTTATTGTAAAGGTTTTAAAAAAAATTACTATTTTGGCCAGGCGTGGGGGCTCATGCCTGTAATCCCAGCACTTTGGAAGGCCGAGGTGGGTGGATTATGAGGTCAGAAGTTCAAGACCAGCCTGGTCAGAACGGTGAAACCCCATCTCTACTAAAAATACAAAAGTTATCCAGGCATGGTGGCGGGCAAGTGCAATCACAGCTACTCGGAAGGGTGAGGCAGAGAACTGCTTGAACCTAGAAGGCAGAGGTTGCAGTGAGCCGAGATCGCGCCATTGTACTCCAGCCTGGTTGACAAAGCAAGACTCCATCTCAAAAAAAAAAAAAAAAAAAAAAAAAAAAAAAAAAAAAAAAAAAAAAGAGAAATCTACTATTTTAAACCTAAACTACTTTAAAAATTATGCGTAATAAGGTATTTTTTTTCTAGGCTTTTCAAAAATCAACTTTATTGGGGAGTAATTTGCATACAATAAAATGCTAGTTTGAATTTATCTTTTCGTAAGTTTATATATCCACATTAACTACTGTTACAATCAAAATATAGAATATTTCCAACACCTCACAATGTTTCTTTTGCCCCTTCCTAGTCAATCCCAATCCACATCCTCAAACACAAAACACACACTGAATTGTGTTCTCTTACTCTAGAGTACATTTGCCTTTTTTAAGGGCTTCATGTAAATCAAATCATACAGCATGTATTCTTTTAGCCTAGCTTACTTCACTCAACTTAATGTCTCTGAGATCCTTTTATGTTCATTCTTTTTACATTGCTCAGCAATGTTCCACTGTATGCATATACTAAAATGTGTTAATCCACTCATCTTTCATGGGCATTTGAGTTGTTTCCAGTTATTGACTAATAAAGAACATTTGTATACATGTTATTGTGTATAAATATGTACCTGTTAAATTCATAAGAAACTGTCAACTGTTTTGCAAAATGATTGAACAATTTTAATGCCCATTGATGACATATGAGTTTTGGTTGCACCACATTCTAACACTTGTTTTTGTCAGTGTTTTTAATTTTAGTCACTGTGGTGGTGACTGTTCCTCTTAAATCTTAACTAATGTTAGAATTTCATAACATAGTTACATGTCCATCATATATATATTATCACTAGTGTAGCTTTTATCAAATTGTGGGCCATAATTCATAATGGGTTGAGACCAATATTTTCATGAAGAAAAACAGAAAAGAAAAAACATTTGGGTATATCACATGTAATATGGCAAATATTCATAAAGGGAGTAAAATCATCCCTAAGGGGATAAAAATTGGGTATGAGGCCGGGGTGGGGCTGAAATCTTAATATCTCAATGATTTTTGTCTCTCCAAAACCCAAGAAAATAATATTCCTTAATACTTAAATTCTCTTCAATTTTATTGGCCATTAAATGAACAGCATTGGCAATGGAACATACCCCAAGTATTTGCAATATATGAGCTATGAAATGGTGGTGATTAGATGGCTGTGACTGGAGGATTTTCTCTTGATTGACTGAGTGATTTCAAAGTCATTTACTAAGTGGTACCTATGTGGGTCTATTGGCTGCCATTGGTTGTCCTGTGGATATTGCTTATGCTTAGTCCTTGGTGTTTTCATGTGTGACTGGAGCTTTGAGAATTAAATAATAATAATTTATATTTTATTATTAATTCTACAAATGTTAGTCATACCATTACATGTCAAATGATGTAAAGAAAAAGTTGGCAATATCTAAATTAATATTTATCAGCTATATAAGTTAAAAGTTGTTTTTTCGTACTGAGCAAAGTTAATAGTTAATAGCTCTACAAACATTTTTAAAGAAGCTATTTAAAAAAGTATTTTACTTTTGCTGGAAAAATAGTGATTTTGAATGATTTTATAAATTATTATATTTGTATTATATGTTCATATCAATTGCTACTTTGCATATATAATTTGAAATATTACAATTTATATAAGTAAATAGATTACCTTAAGTTTCTTGGCAAATACAATTATAAATTTATGTTAGCTGTTAAGAGATTAAAATTTTTTAATTTAAATGTTAACTTAAACATTTTTTCTTTTAACCCTACATTGAATAGAAAAGTAAACTTTATACTTTCTTTTTATATATAAAGCACAGATGTACATATAGTGTAAAGAGGGACAGAGAATATTTGTGATATTAAAATTTTATGGGGAAAGTGATTAGGAAAAAATGTTTATAAAAGGATCCTTGAGGTTGTGATAATGAGAAAGCTTGAGCAGCACTATAATTAAGGACAATACTTTTAAATGATAATTTGTTTTAGTTTTATGCTTATACATAACTAATTACATGTGAAGTTATCTAGCTATCTAATTTAAAACTCTCTAATATTGACATATATATATACACAGACACACACTATGTGTATGTATATCACACATCCTGGTTTGGAATATGAAATGTATTTCTTACTGTAAATAGTGGTTTTAAAAATACTGGAAAACACATGGATGAGGAAATGAATCAGACTGGGATATTAATGGTAATAATAAATCTGCCCTTTAATGACTACCTTCTGGATACCAGACACTCGGCTAAGCATTGCATAAGCATTCAGTACTTCAATCCTCTTTACATCTTTACAGTTTATATATAAGTAAACTGAGTTTCAGAGCCATAAAATACCTAGCCGATCAAGAATGAATTAGTGGCAAATCTGAATTCAGAATCAGATAATGGCTTACTCTAAGACTTAGGCTTTTTTTTGCTGTAGCTTCCTGTCTCTTCTTGACCTCAAATAGCCTATAGGATAGTTGTTATATTAATAAGTAATCATGAAAACATGGCAAATGCTATAAAATACATCCAGGAAATAAGTTATTTTATTTAACAAGCATTTATGTACATTGTTTAGCCAACAGCTTCGGAGTATGACTTCCTCCTTCATCTGTAAAATGAGGCAAACGCTGCTGCTGACCTTCTAGATGATTTTGTTAAGGGTTAAATCAGACAATGCAGGTAAAGGGCTGAGAACACAGGAACAGCTCAAGTATTTTTGAGTATTGTTAGCTGAATGTTGCAGAGGACATAAACTTACTGGAAACACTCTCATAATCCAGTTCCCCATGCAACATTTGCAGACCCTGATAAAGCCACGTGAGGATGAAGTTAATTCAGTGAGTGCTATGGGTATTCAAGAAGCAAAGGTGGCCGTGGTATTTAGACAAGACAAATGCAGGAGAAAGACCTTTACCTGAACTCTGAGAAATGGAGAGGGCTTTGGAAAGGCAGAAAACAAGCCAGGGCCAGAACAGAAACAAGATACAAAGCAGGAAATGAGCTTGCCGTTCTGGGAAGAGGACTTGGTGAAACACAGACTGGGTGAATAATGGAAGACAAAACAAGAAAGGAAGGCTGACACCAGAATAGGATGGTGAGAAATTTGTGCTCAGTTCTTTGAGCAATTGAAAATCACTGTTTCTGGTGAGATGAATGAAATGATGCCTTTTAAAGCTTACTTCATAAAACAGTGACATTATACAACAGGAGAAAGACTTGATGCTTGAAAACTAGTATGAATATCACTGCATTAAATCAAAGACATGCATAATGAAGTGGATGATAATGGCAGTGATGGAAATGAAATATAAGTTTAGCTTGGAACACATATCTCCTCCTCCTCCAAACTAATCAATCGTGTTTAGATGGAATAGAAGAAGAAGTAATGACAACTGTGATTTCAAGGCCTCAAAGAAAATGAGAAAACACTGCCATGAAGAATTAGAAATAAAGGATTTAACAAGTCTTTCTCTTTGTACTTACAGCTAATATAATTACAAACATAGCAATAGAAGATAGATTAGATAAAATATTATAAGTCAAAAATATGGTTAGATCTTCAAACGTCACTTTGGAAACCATGAGTATGGAGATAATGGCTAAAACTCTCAGAATGAAGGAGTCACTGAGGGTTTCTGCTCAGGGCTGAGGAACGTGAACAGAACTCTCGGGCCTGCGGGGATGAAACTGCACATACAGTATCCTCTTGAGTTCAGGTGGTAGTGGTCTCTTGCTTGTATTAGCGTACATCTATTCATAAATGGAAGATCTTTGCTTTCTCACATAAAAGGAGACACATCTCTGTCACTCAAAGTAGGCTATCCTCCAGGTTTTCCTAAACTGTCCCTGGACAAACAAGGCATCTCCTATCTGCCACACTAAGCAGAGCAGTACAACTTGATTCAGTGAGGAAGACCATTGTTTGCATATTACATTTATTGTTGAGTCTTTTAAAAATGCAAGGTTTTCTGAAATTTTTTTGTAATATATACGTTTTTTGATCAATGTATTTATACATTTGTTACAAATGTTAGAGTTATGTAAGTTTCATCCACATGCACTGCATATCCTAAGGAACAAAGGTTACATCCCTACTTTGGGGCAGAAAGCTCTCAGGTCTTAGGTAGTAATGCATATGAATTCATAATCAACTATTCACAGGGTCAGAATGTGATCATATAGGAGAACTTATCATGTTCGCATATCCATGAAGTATATGCGGCCATTTGCCCCTCCAAAAAAAAAAAAAAAAAAAGGATGGAAAGGAAACTTGAATAACAAATAACGGTTTGAATATCAATTTGAAATGATATTAAGAGAATTTTTTTCAAGTAATTAATCACTATTTCACTATTCAAATCTTGCTGAAATAAGAAACATGGAGATATATATTCATATATATATACACACACATATATATTTTTATATTTGAGATTGAAGAAAGCAACTGAATGCTAATAGATATAAAATTATTTACATTTACTTTTTTTTGGCCTAAAATCTTATCAAGGCTGAAATGTTTTGAGCTTTAGTATGATTTATGAGTTAGCATATTTGATTTCAGGGATGTTAAATCAATTAAGCTACCTTACTGATATTTTATGAACACTGGTGGAATGTGTTTTATTTCACAGACATACTTCTTTTATATTGTGAATTACTTTGCGTCTAAAATGCGCTTCCCACTGAATTTTAATTTTCAGTTTATTTTCATGGTATACTATACAAAATTTTGTCTTTGTTTTGTATTTGAAGCAGAGTATGTTATAGTAAATTTCACAAAGGTTATTTTAATAAACTTATGTTTACTTGAAAATAATGTAATATTAGTAGAGGATGCAGAAAAAATGGATTTAATTCATACTCACTGTGGTAGTGTTGCTGGCAGGGAACGTCTAATAATGGAATGAACTTGTCTGTAAACATCCAGTTTGGACATGCATCGGCAGGAAGTGTGATTGGCAAAACTGATTGTTACTGGTTTGGGGCCTTGAGAGAGAGGCACTGTAATTTCAAATAACTACAAAGAAGGGACAAAAAGAAGAAAAAATTATATAGATGCTATAAAGCACTTTTATGGTTAATACTGGAGTCCGAAAAAGAGTGAGATTCGCTCTATATAAGTAATACTGAATAATGTATGCAGGACGCTATGTTTTTTATGATTACAAAGTAAAAACTGTCTTGCTCCTAACCAGTATCTTTTATCAGAGTAATAAATACTCCATATGTTTATCTTATGCCACTAATTATGAAGCCTATTAGAATTAGGATAACCAACTAATGATTACAGAGCAGAGACATCACAGACAAATGTGTTCAAGAAAAAAGAACTGTTTCAAAGTTACAGATTCTTTGACATGAACATTTAAAATATCATAAGGATTTAAAAAGTGTCACACACAGAAGCATCTTTGTGATTTAAGAGCAAAGCTATTGGCCACAACCCAGAAATGCTTGGTTATGTCCTACTTTAAATAAACTGAATACACAGACATAAGTTACATAGATGTAGAGTTAATTTTTACTAAATTTCTACCTCAATGTAGTTTTATATTTATTTCTTACAAACTGATTATGTTTAAAAGAAAAAAAAATTATAATTTAATAGATAAAGCCATGTTTCCGCTATCTTGATAAAGTCATTATGAAAACAATGAGCTTGAAATAAGGTAGGACATTTTACGCAATTCTGAATTATAGTCAAAATTTAGTTTAACTGGTCTCCTTCTGAACACCTTATTTATGGATGAAGAACTTCTCTTTTTCTCTTTTTTCTCCAAAAACAATGTTTTAAATTAAATATACATTTACATCATTGATTAAGTAAAACTAAGTAGATTTAAATTCCTAGGGTTCTTACACTCTAAATTACCAGTAAAAATGGTAAAAGTGAAATCTTGCTCACTAACTGCTTGATAAGATCAACTTGCAGTCATTTAACTATAATTGATCCACGTATTACTTGGGGTTTTCATGGCAATCTGAGCAGTGATAAAAAAGATGACAAACTTCAAAGCCTCGAGACTTGGCCTTTGCTGAAATGTCACGCCATCAGCTGAAGAACATTGAAAATATTTATGGGATAGGATTAGTTGCCAATTTTGTCCACACCAACAAAGAGACTTTTAAAATGAATTCTGAATAATGAAATACAGAAATATCTAAATTATAAAATGCATATTGTCTTCATTCAAGATGTATTCCTTATATATTCATTAAAAATTTTAGCTACTTTCTTGGGATACATACAGTATGCTTTAGAAGAAATAGGTACAGGGTTACACCCAGACAGGTGACTTTTATTAGCTCTCCCATTTATAAATAGTATAAATTTGGAAAATTCATTTAATTTCTCCAAGCTTTTTATTTTGCTAATCAGTAAACTGAGGATAACATCTGACATTATTCTCGGGATATTACAAGGATTATATAAGCTAAATGAATCTGATATGTATATTATTTGCTATACAGATGTAAGTTATTACTATCTGTATAAATTCTCAAGATTCTAGGTATTCTCCACAATACTGTCTGTTCTGCGTAGATAACTACACTATGTGGCCTCAACATATGCCACTATTATGATTTTGACCAGTTTGTCCTCTAAGAAGACATTCATTTACACAGATTGGATAAAATCTTTGATTAGGTGAAATACTGCAATGCCAGTAATCCTTTGCTCGACATTTTACCTATTTTAAGAGAGAATTCTGCAGTGTCTTCAAAGAAGACATTCATACAGCCAACAGACACATGAAAAAATGCTCATCATCACTGGCCATTAGAGAAATGCAAATCAAAACCACAATGAGATACCATCTCACACCAGTTAGAATGGCGATCATTAAAAAGTCAGGAAACAACACGTGCTGGAGAGGATGTGGAGAAATAGGAACACTTTTACACTGTTGGTGGGATTGTAAACTAGTTCAACCATTATGGAAAACAGTATGGCGATTCCTCAAGGATCTAGAACTAGATGTACCATTTGACCCAGCCATCCCATTACTGGGTATATACCCAAAGGATTATAAATCATGCTGCTATAAAGACACATGCACACGTATGTTTATTGTGGCACTATTCACAATAGCAAAGACTTGGAATCAACCCAAATGTCCATCAGTGACAGACTGGATTAGAAAAGGTGGCACATATACACCATGGAATACTATGCAGCCATAAAAAAGGATGAGTTTGTGTCCTTTGTAGGGACATGGATGCGGCTGGAAACCATCATTCTTAGCAAACTATCACAAGAACAGAAAACCAAACACCGCATGTTCTCACTCATAGGTGGGAACTGAACAATGAGATCACTTGGACTCGGGAAGGGGAATATCACACACCGGGGCCTATCATGGGGAGGGGGGAGGGGGGAAGGATGGCATTGGGAATTAAACCTGATGTAAATGACGAGTTGATGGGTGCTGACAAGTTGATGGGTGCAGCACAGCAACATGGCACAATTATACATATGTAACAAACCTGCACGTTATGCACATGTACCCTAGAACTTAAAGTATAATAATAATAAAAAAAAAAACTAAAAAAAAAAAAATGTACTATCAGTAGTATGCTGATAAATGTTTAACAACCAACTCTCTGGGGGAGGGGAAGCCCTAATCTGTAGCATTTGCCAATTTCCATGGTTAACATGCCAATCTTGACCAATTTCAAACTGATAAGATGATGCTAAGCCTCTTGTGAAATTCCTGAAAGTTTAACACTCAGCTCTTGGGAGTCCGTAAGCTCTGGCTATAGCAGGCCACAATTGTGCAGTACAGAGGAGCTGACAGCTGGCTGAAATTGACAAGGTGATGAGGAAGATGGCAAAAAAAAAAAAGAAGCAATTTTTAATAAACTTATAAAATTACTTATTTTTTATATTTGTATAATTTATAATTTGATTATTTAAGCTGTGTAATAATGTAGATGGTAGGAAGGTGTACCTAAGATTTTAGATCTAGTAGGCAGTCATATATGTGTGAGTTTAGGAGAGCCATTGAAAAGTCATGAACATTTAAGCTGTAATTGGAGTCTTGGACATTGATGAGATTAGT
Organism: Chlorocebus sabaeus; assembly: GCF_047675955.1. Classification (NCBI taxonomy): domain Eukaryota; kingdom Metazoa; phylum Chordata; class Mammalia; order Primates; family Cercopithecidae; genus Chlorocebus; species Chlorocebus sabaeus. The sequence continues at coordinate 127,375,735 of NC_132910.1, forward strand.
TGATGAGCACTCTAAATGAAACGAGAAAATGTCTAAGAATAGAAACCCGGGGCACAGGAACATCTATGAGGTGGGAAGAGGCAAAGGGACTAGTGAATATGTCTGGGAAGAAGCATAACAATGACGGAGCATCAGGAGGGGAGACTGTCAAGGGGTGCCAGAGAGAGAGGAGAGCTTCAAACAGGTGTATGTGGTCCCAGGGCCGCATGTCTCTGGGAAATCAAATATAACAGGAATTGGCAGGAGATAACCAGCACCTGGGGTGGTTCCAAGGGCTGTGGCAGGGCAGGGGCTGTAGGAAGGAAGCAGCAGTGGGTATGGGGGACAAGAAGAGGTACTCCATGTGACTAGAGCGAAAGGGCTCAAGTGGCTCAGACCAGCAGAAACAATTGTGCTTATACAGTGTTTGTAATCTGATATGGTTTGGATGTGTTTCTCCTCCAAATCTCATGTTGAAATGTGATTCCCAATGTTACAGGTGGGACCTGGCGGGAGACGAATGGGTCATGGGACCAGATCCCTCATGAAAGGCTTAGCACCATCCCCTTGGTAAGGAGTGAGATTTTGCTGTTAGTTCATGCCAGAGCTGGTTGTTTAAAGGAGACTGGGACCTCTCCCTTCTCTCTCTTGCTCACACTCTGGCCATGTGACACACCAGCACCTCCTTCCAACAAGATTGCAAGCTTCCTGAGACATCACCAGAAGGTGAGCAAATGCCAGCATCATGCTTCCCGTACCTGCAGAACCATAAGCCAATTAAGCCTATTTTCTTTATAAATTACCCAGTCTTAGGTATTCCTTTATAGCAATGCATAAACAAATAAGCACTGCAGGATTTGGCATTGTCTCCAGTGAAACCAGGCAGGACAGAGCCTGATAGTGAAGGTAAGGCACTATTTGAGATAACTAACAGCCATTGTAGAAGATTTTATGTTTTCCCACCCCTAACCCTTGGTAGCATCATTCCTGCTCCCACTGATGGCTGCCCTTCCAAATTCTGCCCCGGCCTGTTTTCCAAATGGTAGACAGATTGCAGTGAGCAGTATCAGTGATCATGGAGAGACCTCATCCACGCCTAGGTAGATAATGTTCACAAATCAGGATCCACCCATGGGTACCAAGCATGAATTCAGGAACAGCAGCTTTGAAGAACATTCTGGTGAGATGAAGAATAGCTAACTCACATTAAGAAAGCATCTTCCTGGAAAACTAAGTGTGGCTCTATGCTTTCAAAGGCTACAAGAAATGTATTTTTGAATATACTGACTAAAAGAATAAGGAGGCAGGTAAAACAGCACTAAAACCAAATCCCTGTTTAGAGAACTGTCTTTTCCTCTAAGGTGAAGACTTTTATAAGTGGTAAAATAGAAGTACAGTTGGAGAGAAAAATTTTATTGCAGTTTAACTACTTAAAGGAAATAAAGGAAATCAAAACATAAAATAAAGGAATAAAAATCAAAATCTTAATAACTGATGTCTCATTTCTCTTTTATGTGTCTAAGAGGCAATTGGCAGGCTAAATTCAGTTAATTTTATCAAAAGGAACACAGACTGAAAAATTAAAGTTAAAATTTTTTTTTTCTTCTCTTGAAACACATCCTCTATCCCCAAATTGTGACCTGCTACTTGACACCAGTGTGAAAAAATTTTAAGAGTCCAGAGAAAGATACCTTTGATAATATTAAAAGTAGAAAGAGTCTTGATAATTGAGTTTTATTTATCTATCAACTTCAGGAAAATGAGTAATATCTACTGGGAATATGCCGTCTGGGTATGTATTAAGACGTAATTGTACCTATACTAGCTCTTGTCCCATACTAAAGAGGCCTCTTCAATTTTTCAGATTCTTTCTGTACTGGTCTCATGTGTGTATATTGATTGACTTACTTTTATCATGTATAAATGATTACAGTTTCGACTGCCTTTTCAATAAATATAGTAAATTCTATTTTCTTGTTTACAGACTACTTTGTTAGTTTTTACATAGCTATATTTAATCCCTATGTTACTAAGAATTTCCATAAGCATTTTTTCCTAATTAGATACTATATGCTTAAAAAATATACATTTTTGAACTGACAAAATAATAATTAGAAGTGCATTATAACCTCGCCTGTTCCCCTACCAAAATAAATACATATCATTTTTCAAATCACTGGCAACTTCCCTACTCCACTAAATATGTAAGAATAAACAAGAGTTTACTTAGTCTTGAGAAACAGACATTAATTAGAGTCCTGGATCTTCAATTTACTACTTCTGAGACTTGGAAAAATTACCCAACTTCCCCAAGCCTCCATTTCATTACCTATAAAATAGGGATAATAATAATGGTGATTTCAGTGTAGTCTTTGGATTTCTCTTCCTCCTTTTCTTCCTCTTGTTCTTTATCATCATTCACATCAGCCAAGATTTAAATTTTTGTTAAAGAAATTCCAAATTTTAAAATTTCCATTTAAAATCTTTTCCTTGTTTAGTTTTCAATAACTATTTATTTAGTACCTACATGATATCAAGCTCCTTGCTAGAATCTCAGGATAACAGTCATCAGTAATGACCTTGCCTCTATGCAGCTGATCAGAAACCTAACAGTGAGGGCCGGCTGTGGTGACTCACGCCTGTAATCCCAGCACTTTGGGAGGCCGAGGTGGGCAGAACACTTGAGGTCAGGACTTCAAGACCAGCCTTGCCAACATGGCAAAACCCCGTTTCTACTAAGGCGGAGGTTGCAGTAAGCCCAGATTGTGCCACTGCACCTGCACTCCAGCCTGGGCAACAGAGGCGGACTCCCTCTCCAAAAAAAGAGAAAAAAGAAAAAGAAAAAAGGAAAAAAAAAAAAAAAAAAAAAAAAGAAATCTCATGGTGAGGGTGAATGAGAAAATACATATACACAGAAAGAGATACTATGGTAGAATTTCTGAAACACCAAATAGCTTACCATAAACACTGGAGTTTAATTCCATTATGCAATTTGTTCTTGCCATTAAATAATGATCTGAACTAACACAGTAACTAGAATTTTCTCTCAAAAGAGTTTAGATCTATCTAAACATATCAATGTTTGAAAGAGTAAGTAGATTATTTTAAGAAAACATGAATCATGATACTATTGTCAGACTATTTTGTGCTTTATTGTGAATATAGTAGTATTTTCTGTTCTACATTTAAGTTCATAGAGCATAAACTTTATGTATTATGTTCAGCACTAGCTAATAACTCCAAGTATGTATGTTTATTTAGTAAATACTGATTGATGATGTATTTAACTGATGATATAATCTATTATAATTTGATATTTTAAAAACTATAATTTTTCTAAAACAGTTTTATAAAATAAAGTGAATTGTTCTGGAACAATAAATGATATTAACTTGTATCCAATGTAGGACACAAAAAAAGTTGTAATAATACAATTCATTATGGAGTCTGATGTATACTTTAGGCATATAATACCAGCTGCTGGTTTTGGAAAAGATCAAAAGAACATATAAAAACGGTAATTAAGCAAGGCTGGCAACTGGAAAAAACATCTGACTGTATATTCTGTAAAACTATAATAAACAAGAGGAAATGGAAAGTGTTTCCAACTGAGAAGTTCCCAGTTGTAATCTACTGGCATTCTTTAATAGGAATATTTAATAGTCAGTTCTCACCAACAAGAATGGACATCAAATAAAGCCACATTTTGAAACAATAGGTTGTTTACAGCAGCATAGCAACGGCTGTAAAGCAACAATTCCTACTTGTACTTATCTTGCAGGCTATTCAAGAAAAAGGGGTAGAACTTCCTTACTGAGAAGATCTTGAGTTATAATGTAGTACTAAATTCTAAGCAATGTTTGTGTGGACACGAATATGACACAAAAAATGCCTTCCTCTAAAACACCATTATATCCTAAATATAGCCAGCTTCTCTTCAGAACAAATCTCACTACCATATTTAATTTAAATATAAATACCTAAACTTTAGTCCATTAAGTACATATATATGTACCCCCTGAAGAATATGATGAATAACTGTGAAATCAGATTTTAAAACTACACAACATTTAAAGAAATAATCCCCCCAAATGGGAAAAAGTCTTAGCATTTTGACTTAGCATTGCAACCACATGGCTAGCTATAAAAGGCCTGTGGGACTTAAATTGGGTTTGGGAAAGAATATGGAATAACAGATAGCCTAACAGATTTAAATCTGTTACTGAATTAATTTTAACATATTGTTATGCATAAAAAGTATACACAGTACCACAATTAAAATAAAAACCTCAATTGAAGAGTTTTAGAAATACTGAACAAAATATGTGAATCTCATTGTACCTTGGATTGGAAAAAAGTGGCATTTTTCACAGATGCATTAATTATGTTCTTAAGGCAACTGTTATTCTTAAAGAAACTTCTGATAACTGGTACTGGTATAGAGTTATTTTTCCACATCAGGATAAAACCTGATTTCTAACAACTGTGCTTGCCAAATATTAACTTGCTAAAGATACAATACAAATCACGTTCCACTTGCTGAATGCATAGGAATGTAATAAATTAATTTTCCAGACTGCTGCAGTATTCTGTTTAACTGATGGAAGAAATATCTCTGACTGCAGTGCAAAATAATACCTCTAATTTCATTATATAGTTGCATATTTCACTTAGGTTTAAATATTTTTTGTTGTAAAATTTTATGAAACATCCAACTTAACTATAATCAAGCATGTCTTTCCTAATATACATGCTCATATTATTGCTTTATAAAATAATGAAAAAGAAGTAGCTGCTTGTTTTTAAGATGGCAATGTAGAATTTAAAATAATGCTGCCTCTATATATCAGAATTAGCTCATAGCGACCTAGCTTCCAAACTAAACTGGCTTCTTTAGTCGGGCACTAATGAACACAGCAAAGAACTTCTAGTTTCTTGAGCTTGGTTTAACCCCACCATTTTCAAGGAGACTCCAGAGATTGAGTTGTTTTTCTTTATTCTTTCCTAGATTTAGTAAAATATATAAGGTAAATACTAATATTCAAGTAACTTTTTAATCCAAATGTGTGCCTCAAAAGCAGATGACTTTCTTCTGTTTTCATCACCAAATAATTTATCCCCTGCAAAATTCATTTTCTACTTTTTGCTTATATCTCTTAAATATACAACTTCTCATAAGAAAATATACTCAAAGTGTATGTTTATGAAAGAGGTGGAAAAGACATCCAATCTACTTAACTTTTCAAAGCCACTTAGATATTTGTGTGGAGAACTTTGAAGCAGTTTTTATCGATTAGTACACTTTGGAACGCACAGTGCATATGTTTTTACTTTTCCATGAACAGCTGGCTTCCTCACACACTCTGATAACCTCCCCTTCACTGAGCCCCATAAAAAGAAAAAACATTTCTATGAAGTATCTATAAAAAAACTTGAGTTTAACATTACCTAAGGTACATTGTCCTTACAATTTATATCATTCCAATTGGTGACTTTGCTACAAAATGTGCCTGGAACTCTTTTAACAAAATGAAAATTCCTTTCTTTTTAACCTTAAGAATATATAGCAATAAGAAATTTCCTTTTATATTTGAAGGAAACCATCACACACTCCCATTCATATTACATTGATAATGCAATAAATTGAATAAACTCAGGAAAAGGTTCTACTTAAGTACACGTTTGCAGAACTTGGAATATTAGTAACTATGTGGGAACACTGCCTTCTTGCTTTCAGAAATTTTATGCCTCGACCTCCCTTGGTTTGTAAACATCCCGGATATGCATTTCCATAAGCCTTTGTACTTTTCTTGCACAACACTTAAACTACTTTTAATTACTTGATAAATGTTGATTTCCCTTGCTAATTTGTTAGCTCTATTAGGGCAGGATCTATACATCATTATATACCTACACTTCGTGCATAGTATGCTTTTAGTACCTAGTATGAAGCACCACAATATGCACTTGCCTAACTGAATTTAAATTAAAACTATTTGCCAGGTGCGTGGCTCACACCAGTAATCCCAGCACTTTGGGTGGCCGAGATGAGTGGATCACTTGAGGTTAGGAGTTTGTGACCAGCCTGGCCAACATGGTGAAATTCTATCTCTATTAAAATACAAAATTAGCTGGGCATGGTGGTGGGCACCTGTAATCACAGCTACTTGGGAGGCTGAGGCAGGAGAATCGCTTGAACCCAGGAGGTGGAGGTTGCAGTAAGCCAAGATCATGCCATTACACTCTAGCCTGGGTGACAAGAGCGAGATTCCATCTCAAAAAAAAAAAAAAAAAAAAAAAAAAATTATCCTTTATACTATAAACAAAAATGTAAGTGAATCCTTTGGATAGGAAAAGGGCATGATAATACAAATCAGCGAGGACAATGCAGGGCACAGTCAATGATGAATGTTAACTTTCCCTTGGTACTGATGTTTGCTCTTCTCTTCTGACACATGAATGCCCTAAGAATTAATAAGCACACCAGGCTTTAAATGACATTTATCAGAATGATGCTTCCTCCCAGATCTATATTTAAAGACCTAATCTTTCTTATAAAATTTTAGAATTATACATCAAAACTTCTGGTATCTCCACCTAAACACTATTCACCATTCAGGCTCTTTCAAATCAGTATATTCAAAATTTGACCTTTGACCTCAAATTTGTTTCTTTTTATTCACATATTCATTTTATTCACTTCTAAGCGTTTGCTATGTGCCAACTACTGTGCTATTGTTCGGTGTAATAAGCAAACACAATCTTTGCTTTCATGGAGTCTACAACCTATGGAATAAGGCTGGGTGCAGTGGCTCATACCTGTAATCCCAGCACTTTGGGAGGCAGAGGTGGGCGGATCACCTGAGGTCAGGAGTTCTAGACCAGACTGGCTAACACAGTGAAACCCCATCTCTACTACAAATACAAAAAATTAGCCAGGTGTAGTGGTGCACACCTGTAATCCCAGCTACTTGAGGGCTGAGGCAAGAGAATCACTTGAACCCAGGAGGCAGAGGTTGCAGTGAGCAGAGATCGTGCCACTGCACTCCAGCCTGGGCGACAAGAGTGAGACTCCATCTTAAAAAAAACAAAAACCAAAAAAACAAAACAAAAAAACCACCTAGGGAATAAAACAAAGATAAAACAATCTGAGAGACAAGGTAACGATGCTAAGAGACAGCAACAGTGGATACCGTGGAAGCACACGACAGAGTGTTCTGGAAGTTACAGCAACAATGGATGCTATGGAAGCACATGACAGAATGTCCTGGAAGTTACATTTACATTCAGGCCTAAGGATGAGTAGAAATTAACTAGATACATTGAGATATGGGAACAAGTGTAGGGAGATGTTTCAAACACAGAGTACAGCATTACAATGCTGGAGGTGACAGATATTGACATAACCCAAAAAGTGAAAAGAATTTGAGTCTTAGTGGTAAGTAGTTTTTGCGGGGAAAAGCATTGACATTTGAGGCTGGACATTTAAGTAGCATCCAGATCACTGAGGGCCCAGGAAATTAAGTTTAAGGGATTTTAAGAGTTTCATTCAAAACACTAACAACTTAGAACATTTGTACCAATCAATCTGACCAGATGCTGGCCTGAGCAACCCAATCAGAAAAGACAAGCTTATCACAACACTAGTTGAATGCTGGCTCCATCCCAAAAAGGCAATGTTATCGAGGAGTTTTTAGCAGTATCTGACCTAGCGTTAAGAAAAAAAAAAAAAAAAAAAAAAAAAATCACTGCTAAAAAGTGGCAAATGGATTGGAGGAAAGGAAGAATGGAGGTAGGAGACCAGTTATTAGGCTTGTCCAAGAGGAGTGGTCTAGGTGAGGGGTAAATGTGGCCTAGATCAGAGTGGGATTAGCAGCATGGAGACACTGGATGGGTCCTAGAGATGTTTGCAAGGTAGACCGAATAGCAATTAGTTTTGGTGAAAGGAAGAATAACTTGGCTTGACCAACTGGCTGAATTATGATGTCATTGACTAAGACCGAGAATACTGGAAAAAGAAGAGGATTCACTTACTTGCTTATTTGTACAAAGTGGTGGGGAATAGGTTGTAACTGTCAAGTGAGACAGACCGACTGGTCTGAGGGAAAGCCAAGGCACAAGGTTGAGTGGACAGTGGAGAAATCAGCAGAGAAGCCTACATTGGAGGGAAAGGTTTGGGAAAAGTAAAAAAAAAAAAGAGAAAACACAAGGAGAGTTCCAGTCTGGAGAGAAGGTGTCTTAGGTCAGAATTCTCAGGAGAAATAGCATATTTTTGATGAACTACACATTTTTAATTCTCAAAATCTTCAAATCTTTAAAAAATGAAAATGACACAATAAAAATTATTGCTAAATTTTAAAATATGACTGATTACAGATCAGAATGTATAAATATTGTGATTATTGCAAGTATATAGCCTACCAAAAGGATAGAAAAAAACTAAAAAAAAAAAAATCAACCAATGACAAAAAGCAGACAAACTTCAGAAATTTCTGATTTTTCACACAAGCAGATGATGGGGAAGAAGCTGAGAAAATGCATATCAACATTATAAATTATTATAAAAATAAGCCTAAATTCTGCAAAGCTTGGAGGTGAAAGAGATGAAATACAGCAAGAAATGATTCCATGTGATCTAAAGTAGACAATTTTCTTATAGCAAATATTTGACGTTTAAGTATTGAGTATACCAGGCAAAATTATTTCATCTATATGCAGCTTACATTTAACACTAAATGCTCATCTTACCCCTGGCCCCTTGCTATTTCATTTTATGTATTTTATTTTATTTTATTTTATTTTATTTTATTTATTTTATTTTATTTTACTTTGAGGCAGGGCCTGGTTCTGTCACGCAGGTTGGAGTGCAGTGGTGCGATCTCTACTCACTGCAGCCTGTGCCGTCCAGGCTCCAGCAATCCTCCCACCTCAGCTACCTAGTAGCTGGGATTACAGGTGCACAACACCAGGCCTGGCTAATTTTTATACTTTTTTGGAGAGACAGGGTTTCACTGTGTTGCCCAGGCTGGTCTCCATTTCCCAAGCTCAAGAGATCTGCCTGTCTTGGCATCCTAAAGCACTAGGATTACAGGTGTAAGCCACCGGGCCCAGCCAAGCCTTGCAATTTCTAAAGCCTAAACCTCTCCAACACCTCCCTCTTGATGGAGTAATTTTTATGCTACTGAGCATACACACCTTCCCCTGAATAAATACTTTCACTCCAATACTCATTGGGTGAATTTGACACCTAATTAGACCAACACAGATAAAGAATATGCAATGGTCGCAGAAAAACCACTAATGGTTAATGGAAGACTAAATTTACTTACTTTGCTTACTAACAATATACTGATTTTCTGTTTTCCAAGTTTACATTTTACCTAAGGTATGCTTAGGTATCTATTTGGCCCACAGGTAAATTATGCATTTATTTGGTCAACCAATAGTAAGAAAAATGTACTGTTGGCTTTTGCTCATATTAACTAATGAATGAGAGAATAAAGAAGAATTTTATCCCTTATCTGTAAAAGAAACAGATACATAGTAATATATATTTTTTATTATTATATATAATGATATATTATATATACTACAATGTATATTATATATACTATATATACTATGTATAGTAATATAGAATATATTATATTATATATTTATATATAATTATATGTATAATTATATATGTATTACATATTTATTATAAAATATAATTATATATAATTATATGTATAATTATATAATATATAGTAGTATATATTTATTAAAATATATATTATATAATATATAGTAGTATATATTATAATATATAATAATATACATTATATATTATATATTACATTATATACTATATATTATATACTATATATTATATATTACAGTATATTATATAATAACATATATAATATGTTATTATATATTATAGTATATTATATAATATATAATTATATATTGCTATATTACTATATATATGTTTCTTTTACAGATAAGGGAGAAAAGATATATATATGTATATTTGTATATACATATATATGTCTATGTATACATAAAATTTTATCTTAGGTTTGAGGGTACATGTGAAGGTTTGTTACACAGGTAAACTCATGTCACGGGGGGATGTTGCACAGATTATTTCATCACCCAGGAACTAAGCCCAGTACCCAATAGTTATCTTTTCTGTTCCTCTCCAAAAACAGATATTTTTTAAAAGATCAAGCTAAATTGATAGCATAAACTTTTGTTTGGCAAAAAGACTCATTATTTGAAAATTATACAAGTGTGTTAATCAGCTATTTTATTATTATTCATCTTCAAGGCAGCAGTTTTAAAGCCTGGTTTAAAGGGAAAATGCTAGGGGTCAGGGAATCAACACCCCAAAACTGTGGGGGAAAATGCTGTGGATATGTCTATATTTTCATTTGTTCTCATGAAAGGGTCCACAGGTTTTATGTGGTACTAAAAGAGATTTGTGCACTGATTCTGTGGTAGGCACTGGATAAGTAGTGAACAGACCTGTTTTTGCCTTTGTGGAGGAGGGAGACATTAATCATGTAATAATGACTACATAATTATAAACTATGTGATTACAGGCCATAATAAATACCATTTTAAAAGTATGGGAAACTATAAAGCATTTACTACAAATATTGGGTCTAATCTAAATAGGTCAGAAAGTCTTGCCCGAGGCCTTGCGGAAGCCACTGGACACCCAAGTTGAGGTCTGAAGAACTAGCACCTCAGGAAAGAGGAGACAAGAAGTCCAGGTTAACTAAATGGTGTGTGTGCCAAGGCCCAGGAGCAGAGGAAACACGATGATGCCCAGGAATTGGAGAAAGCCTAGAGCACTGGAAGCACAGGATCAAGAATCATTACATTAGATGATGCTGAAGAGGGGCTATAGGGTAGAGTTTGCAGGTTGTGATAAAGATGGGGTCTTTAAAATCCTGCATGTTCTCATTTATGTGGGAGCTAAACGAGTGGATCTCATGGAGGTAGAGAGAAGAATACTGATTATCAGAGGCTGGGAAGGGGAAGGGTAGGGAGGATGGAGAGAGGATGGTTAAGGGGTACAAAAGCACAGTTAAATAGCAGGAATAAGTTTTAGTATTCAACAGTACATCAGGAAAATTGTAGTGAACAGCAATATATAGTATATTTTTTAAAAAGCTGCAAGAGAAGAATTGTAGTCTTCTCAACAAAAAGAAAAGATCAATGTTTGAGACGATGGATATCCCAATTACCCTGACTTGATCATTACACATTTTGTACAGGTATCAACACATCACACAAGACCCCAAAATATGTACAACTATGATATATCAAGAAATAAAACCTTTAAAACAGATTTTTGTATTATTTTATGAGCAATGGGAAATCACTGAAAGGCCTTCATGCTGGAGACTGACATCAGATCTGTGGGGTTTTTTTTTGTGTATTTGAAACAGGGTTATGCTCTGTCAACCAGGCTGGGAGTGCAGTGGTACAATCCTAGCTCACTGCAGCCCTGAACTCCTGGGCTCAAGCAATCCTCCTCCCTCTGCTGCTTCAGCAGCTGAGACCACAGGCATGAGCCACCATGCCGAGCCATAGATTTGGATCTATGTTTTTAAAAAATATGCTTGAAAGTAATTTACAGAAAAGATTTTGAAGAAAGGAAACGGAAGGAGGAAGAGCAGAGAGAAGGCTATGTCCTTAGTTGGAAAGAGTATCCAAAGCACCTTGGTTTACTATTTGATTTAAATCAAATACCATATTAGGAATATAATCTAGAATACATCATATTGCTTAACTGGATTATTTTAAAATATAAATTAATAGCATTCCAAAAATTGTATATTTCAATTCCTAAATCATCCATATTTATTTTCTCTAACTTTAAAAGAAAATGATATTTTTGTCAAGAGATTCAGTATACCAAAATTCCTCTTAAGGGGTTTGGCTTGAAGATAAAAACAACATTTTAGTTATTAATATGTTTTAAAAATGAATATTACCTTTCAGAGAATATCTGCTTGGCCTAAGTATTTCTATTTAATTTATTTTAAAGTATGCAGTTCTAAAATTTAGAGGATTTTAAAGAATCCTGTTTGATTTCAGGGTTATGATAAAATAAGTATATACCAATAAAACTTGTTAAAGGAGTATTAACTTATTTAGAATAGCAAATACAAAACTATAATGTTTTGTTGTTTATTTTATTGTTGTTTGATAAAGATTCAGGGAGGATAAATGAACTAAGGATAACTTTTGCTATGCCCCATAGCACAATTATATATTAGTCTAATAAAAATATTAAAATTTTGTCCACCACTGAAATATTATCATGTTCCCACAACTGTACATTTTTCTGGTAAAGTTTCTAAATACATGACTATATTTAGAGTCATACTGTTTTCCTTGAGAACACATGTTGGAATGACCCCTACATTATTTTTCTATGCTTTTAGGAAATAATCAGAAAAAACTTCATCTGGCTAAGCTTAACTATGATACTAATAGAAATGATAGAAGGCCCCAAAGCATCACCTTTTAATTTTTTTAACCTTTAGAGTTGAGGCAGAGACAAGCTGAATAGAAAATTTAGTTTTATAATTTATTTTTTGTTTCTTCTTGCAAGTCTTAATCTAAAATGGCTTGTTTCTTTATCAAGCGGCTGAGCAATATAAAGAAACTCAATTTTTGGAAAAAAGAAAAAAGCAATTAATTTCGGTTGTATAATAAGACACTGTCTCCAAACTCAGAGGCCAAATGATCACAACAGTAAAAATTGTAGAAATATTCAACTAGCTGAAAAAACGTAGCTCATGGAATTGAGATAGTAATCTTAACTCTGATTTCTATTAATATTATATTGAAATAAGAGTCGGTTTTATTAGTGAAAACCATGTAGATAAGCTTAAGTTTGCATAAAATTAAAATGTTAATTTTCTGTCATACCACATCATAAAATCAAATCTAACACCACATCTTTCAAACAATTTCATTTTTCATTCTCCAGGTCAAAGAACAGTTCTGAATTTAGCCAGATTTACGTGTGTGAGTCTAACTTGAAAAACAGCTTGGAAAGGCCATTAGGACAACCACAGTTTTGTCTTTCGGGAGAAGTTTGCTTTAGCCCAACCCACAGGACTGGATATCTCCAAACATTTCTGTGCAGAGGCCAGAGGTGCACACGATTTCAAACAACACTCTCACGGTTATCGCCAGCACATACGCGTGTTCCACAGCCAGCCTCCTCTACCACATAAGACCCACAAAGTGGGTTTATGTGTCTGGTCTGAAAATCCCTGATCCAAAGCCAACCTTAAGAGACATTTCCTGGTTATCAGAAGCTCACCATTTAATGAGATAAACTTCCCAGTTTATTCAAAACATCTGAGATCTGGTGTCAGAGTTATTTCCTTTGCTTTCGTCAGGAAGACAATCAATTTGTTCAGTGAGATGACTTATTTCAATACTATACCACTGTTTCACAGAACACACGCATTTAATTTTACACTTTGAATGCATACTTTGCACTGTTATCTCCACCATCCGAGAACTTACCCATTTAAAAGTATTTTATTGCCAAATGAAAATGTTTATTCTTAAAGATCAACACACACATACATACATACATGTACACACATACATATGCATATTTATTGTTTTCTTCATGAGGCTTTGACTCCATTATGTAAGAGTTTGCCAAGCAATAAAGAAAGCATCAATTACTTTCTTTGTGACATTGTATTGTCAAAAACACAAAATACTAAAAAATTGACTTCATTCCCCCAGAGAAAATATAGGAGACCCTGAGTTGAACCAAGTTACTTTAAAGCAACCAGAAGTTTAAGCACATCATCCCTAAAGTGAAAGGTTCTGATTGAAGGGGCTCTCACGGGTAGCAGAAATGGGCAATACCCACCGTCTTGCTGAGGTAGCTCGTGCTGGTGTTCATGCACTGTAGCCCCTCACTGTTGCAGCAACCCCCACATCTGTAGACGGACACACATGGAGGTTTAAAGAAGGTGTTTGTTGCGACTCCAAACTCCTTCCCCACATCTATACACACCTCCCGTGGCATGCATTGAGTCTTTCTCCACTCGTTATCAATACCTGTCAAGTCATAGGGAAATCAGTAAGTTTTATGGAAACCATCAAGATAAAAAAGTCCACAGCAGCTGCAAGTCACTCACATTAGATTTCAGATTTTAACATTTAAGTTCAATATATAACTAAAGAGACAGCTGATGGGATCCTAAATTGACTTGTGAATAAGAATATGATACAACATTGAAAAGACAAGCTAATATTTTCTTAAGCTCATTTCTATAGCCAGGCAATGAGCAAAATTAGCATTATGCTTTATTATAAGTACATCAATATCCCACAACACTAACGTTTGGTTTTTGTTTCCTAGGCAAATGGTAATTTAATATATGAAAGTTTATAAGATGTGCGGAGAGAGTCATGTTCATTCTCTATAGTGTGACCATTTATGTGCTCTCAATGCAAATATAAATATAATTTTATTTTTCTTTAAAACTGAGTTGCATATGAGAAAACAGCTATGGTTTTAGATTCAAGTCAAAAATCATTTTCAGGCAGACTGTTTGGCAACCTTGAGTAATGTCACGGCCGCAGCTGCATTGCAGTGAAATGCAAGGCTATTTTCCACCAACTGGGACTCATTCTGAACTTTCTTCAGCAAAGTCAATGTTTCCTCTCCCTTTTAGCTCTCCTCTGCAATTTTGTTTCTGATGAGTTAGTAGCTCACCTATAATACTGTTGACTTTTTGAATTCTGCATTACAAATGATGTATTTCCTAAGTGTACTAGTTTATTTCTCCCATATTTCCCCTAAAATGGAATTTTTGGAAAAGGACATAAACTATTGGTTATACAACCATGAAGCCATTTTGTTTGCCTTTGTTCTCAAAATACTTTTCAATATCAAACTTTTATAGTGATTAAGAGCTACCAACTGAAGGCAAGTAGGTTTTTAAATTACTCCACCACCCTTTTTTAAAATTTTTTTAATTTTTTTTTTTTTTTTTTTTAATAGAGATGAGGTCTTGCTGTGTTGTTCAGGCTGGTCTCTGACTCTGGCTTCAAGCAATCCTCCCCCTTCAGCCTCCCCAAGGGCTCGGATTACAGACATGAGCCTCTGTGCCCAGTCCTACCCTGCCAATTGATGCTATGACATTTTATGCAACATGATCGTTTTCTGTGAAGCTTTATGCTAGATACCTCATCAGCTTAAGTCCCACTCTGAGCCAGTTATCTATCAAGCAGCAAGGCAACAAGTGGCATCTGAAAAGGCGATTTCAAATGAAGCATTTCTCAATCCAAATCAGATTGGAAATTAAGGTATAATTATTTGATAAGATAAAGAATGTTTACGTTAATAAACATACACAGTGTGTAAAAATATAGCTATCTGTTTTAAAAATTTTCCAATGGCTATCGCCTGAAAACATTAACGTGTGTTGTTATGCATGGACCTTTCTATCTTGTATTTTAAGAAGTCATCTTAGTACTCAAAGTGAAATCACAAAATATTATATTTTGAAGTAATTCTTTATTTTCTATTTGCTTTCTGCTCTAAAGGTGCATTTGGTGATACAAACATTGAAATTAAAGAACCAGGCTGGCAACTTCCACTCGGTTGATATATAAGGCTTACTATATATTTTATTTCCCATACTTACTTTTTAAGATCTCTGCATTATAATGTGCCGCGGCGAATTTTATAGTCTCTTCTGTCCTTGAGTTGAGGTTGGCCTGTTCTCTGTTTTGTTGCCAGCCTCCTTTGCTTAGCTGACACTTGTACATTTTCCAATATTCTGGGTAGAGTACAGTCATGAGTTCATCTACACTGGACACAGACCGTAACTGCTCCTCCAGATCTTTGCTTGCATAAACCTGTCAAAGAAAAATGCAAGATCAATGACTTACCAGCTTAAGGGATTTAGAAACAAATGCACTTTAAAACGGTTAGGTTTCATATTATCTATGCTCTGTTCCCTAACAAAAATATTATTAATTACTCCTAAATTACTTCACTTTCCTTGGTAAAATTATATTTATATTTTAATTTGTATGAACCAAAACAATTAAAAATATATATTTTGTTGTTAGGAAAACAATTTTGTGATATAATTGTAAAATAATTTTAAAGTAGCTTATTTGTTTTCTTCATAGCTTTTTAAAATAATTGGTCAATTTGCATGTTTGAAAATTTATTCATTTGTATCACCCTCCTAAACAGATAAAATTACACTGAAATCCGCCCTAATGCTTTGCTTTATTTTTAGCTACCAGCAACAATACAATATAATTAAGCAGGATGCTTGAGAGTAGGAATTTTACTTTCATGGGAGCTATTTTAGAACAAATAATCACACGAAGAAAGGAATTTCAACAACAATGTCACAGTAAGATTTATATTTTGGCAGAATCTCTCAATATTTCAGAGGAAATTTTATCATTAAGATTAATACCACCGCCAGGTGCGGTGGCTCACGCCTGTAATCCCAGCACTTTGGGAGACCGAGGTGGATGGATCACGAGGTCAGGAGATCGAGACCATCCTGGCTAACACGGTGAAACCCCGTCTCTACTGAAAAAACACACAAAAAACTAGCCGGGCGTGGTGGCGGCGCCTGTAGTCCCAGGTACTCGGGAGGCCGAGGCAGGAGAATGGCGTGAACCCGGGAGGCGGAGCTTGCAGTGAGCCGAGATCGCGCCACCACACTCCAGCCTGGGCGACAGAGCAAGACTTCGTCTCAAAAAAAAAAAAAGAAAAAAAAATTAATACCACCTTCAAAGAAATGAAATAGTTCAGAGAACACTAAATATTCTTATTGACGGCTAACTGCATATGTAAGTGTACTCATTTAAGTAGAATATTCCAAATTATATTTTAGTAGTTACCATATCTACGAAATAAATACAATTTTTTTTTCTAAATTACACTTTAGAATTAGGAAAAAGGAAACTTGTATAGCTTTATCTATCTGCCAAATAAAATACAACATCAATTGTTTATTTTATATTGTCATGATTATCCCAGCTTTTAAATATAAATGTATAAGTAAATACTTTGGACATTGGTTCTCAAAGTTTAGTCGGAATAAGAGTCAAGGAACGAACTGTCAGAAATGCAAGTAACTGTCCCCCACCTCTCCATGGTTTCTTGGATGGATTAAGAACTTACATTTTAACAAATTACAGTTTTCCTATCTAATTTTTGAAGCACAAAATGAACGTATTTGCCTTAAAATTGAAATCCTATTTAATCTGAAAAGCATTTTTCACTTCTATTTTTAACAATCCAAGTTATTCTATGTAAGTGTTTTTTGTACTATATATTTAGAAACATAATCTAATTTCATTTTCTAATCTCATTATAACAGAGCCTCCTAAAAACAAGTCAGTTATGAATATGAAATGTGCTGCTCCCTATTAGATAATGAAGTTGGCTGTGAATGTTGGGTTTACACTTTCACTACCATTTATGGTGTGATTTGAGTATATCACTTAATCTCTATAGGTCTATATTAGAAAAATATTTATATTAATCCATTACTTTCTGAAGTATATGGGATGATTCCTGATATACCACACAACCATAGAAAATCTACTGAATACAGGAAGGGTGGAGGTGGAGAGGAGGTCTTAGTTTAAATGAAAGTTACAAAACATCCTCTCACAGTTTCCCAATTAAACGTTTATAAAATGTTTGCCAAAAAAATCTCACTTATGACACAAAATTCAAAAATCAAAAGTGTTTCAGAATTGAAAAAGGTTACTACTGAAGAGAACATTTATAAAAGTGATTATAAAAACAACACAATACGTGAGGTGATGGATGTGTTAACCTGATTATTATAATCATTTCACAATGTATATGTACAGCAAAATATCACATCATATACCTTAAATATATGCCATTTTTATTTGTCAGTCACACCTCAATAATGTTGGGGGGAAAAAAAACAGTGTACAGGTGTATCTGTGGTCACTGTTACCTGCAGTAAAACATAACAGATCAGTTTATTTTTGTCTGCTTGTTGAATAGCCCTTGAAGAAAAGGAGCAATAGGGACCTGCGTGTGATTGGAAGGTTCCTGGAACTCTCCACTACAAGTCAGCTGGGATTCAAGACAGGTTGTGACCTAGACTGAGCACATCAGATATTCACCAAACTGTTAAGAAAGGGATGATGGTAGACAGAGACTTTCAATTAAGTATTATTTGAAGTTTTAAGGCAAACAAATTAGTATTGTAAAAGTTCAAAATGAGAAATAACTATAACAATATTTATATTTATTTAAAAAACCCCACTGTTCCTCAAAGATCAACTGGAGAAAAACATAAGCATAACATTCACAATAGAGAAAATACAATATTAAAAAATGAAAAAAAAAACAGTAGAAAAGCTATTATATTTAGACTCTTAGGCTGAAAAAGGCCTTTTTAAAGTGAATATAAAATAAAATGAAAATATTTGTTGGCAGAAAACACTGCAAACAAATTAAAAAACAATAAAGTAGGAAATTATTTGCAATATACATAACAGATGAAAATGGATATTATTAAAATATTGCATGAATACACTAATGAAAAAATAAACTGGTGCTTCAACAGAAAGATGGACAAAGAACTTGAACTGAATATTAACAAAGAAGAAATATAAATAATACGTATTGTATGATGGCAAAAGTGAAGGAAACTATAATTCTTTTCAATCCTGGTGGGAGTATAAATTTGAACATCTATTCAAGGAAAATATGGTACTGTAGGTTGAAAGACCTCTCATGCTCCATTTAGATAGCCAATTCACTTTGGAATAAAATTTCCTATCCAACAGAAGTGATATAATTCTGTCAGGTATACGTATAAATTCATTGTGCAGCTGTCGATATAATAGCGAATATATAAAGCAACCTAGCAGACCGGGCACAGTGGCTCATGCCTGTAATCCCAACACTTTGGGAGGCCGAGGCAGGCAGATCAGGAAGTCAGGAGTTTGAGACCAGCCTGGACAATGCGGTGAAACCCTGTCTCTACTAAAAATACAAAAATCAGCTGGGCGTGGTGGCGCATGTCTGTAATTCCAGCTATTTAGGAGGCTGAGGCAGGAGAATCACTTGAATCCCGGAGGCAGAGGTTGTGGTGAGCCGAGATCATGCCACTGCACTCCAGCCTGGGAAATACAATGAGACTCTATCTCAAAAAAAAGAGCAACCTATAGAGACAATAATAAAGAATTGATGAGATAATTTATAGTAAAAACAGAAACTAGCACAGAAAGGAATGTAATAAAACTATACGATGTTGATATAGAAGTATAACTTAGATATGAAAAGAGGTTCATGATATATTCTATGACAAAGTAGGATACACAATTTATATACTACATACCCACAGAAGGATCATATATATATTTAAAATATAATCTTTTCACAAAATAAAATTTATATATAGATTGCATATGTGTGTGCAAGTAGTGTTAAGAGTAAAAGATATGCAACACAAAAAAATAGCTTATCTTCTCTGAATTACAGGATTATGGTAATCATGCTCTTCTTTATATATTTCTGTATTTAAAATTTTAAATGATGAACATATGTAACTTTTTGTAACCAAAACAAAATGTTTAAAGTAGTCATACCTGAGCATTTGGGAGGCCATATTAATAGCTCTCATTTTACCCTTTCATTTACTTCACTGCTCCTATTTCTGCATAGAGCATGCCTTTGATATATTATTTAATTTATAATAATCATTGACAAAAGTAGTCTATGGCAGACAAATGAAATAAAAATGGCTTGAAGATTGAGCAATTAATTTGCTTTTTCTCACTAGACTGTAATTATTATACTGGTGTGGAAGGAAAAGAAGCTTTAGTATCAAAAGACCCGGAAATACCTAATGTAAATGACTAGTTGATAGGTGTAGCAAATCAGCATGGCACATGTATACCTAGTAACAAATCTGCACGTTGTGCACATATACCCTAGAACTTAAAGGATTTTTAAAAAGACCCAGATTTCTATCTTTGCTCCAGATCATATTTAATTGAGTAAGATTAGGCTTCATCTCTTTGAACTTCATTTTACTCTGTAAAATGGAAATAACAGTATCTTTCTCATAGAGTTTTTGTGGTGATCCAAATAGGCATTTGATATACGAGTGTAATATGACTCTTGCAGCCAGAGTGGAATTGTCATTATAACATCTTTAGGAAACAAATGCACAATACAGAGATTATCAGATAAATTGAAATTTTTACACCATTATTCTACCTCAGTACTGTTTAAGTTCTGGGACAGTATTTCTTCAGATCTGTCTTCTGCATTTTCACTCTAAATGACTAGTAACCTAGGAAGTGAGCATTGTCACCTAACTGATAGGGTTGTTTAGTGAATATCTCAGTGAATAGTGACAGGACTGTTTACCACCTAACCACGGCACATTCACATTCACATTCTAGTTTGGAAGAATATGAAGAGGTCCCAGTAAACTAGAATGAGTTCTGAGCCGTGGACATACCAAAATCTTTCAAGTGGAAGTGTTATGCATATGAAAGTAAAGTTCCTTCTTAATGCTTTCTTGATCCTTATATATACCACTGTTTTCTAGAACATTGAGGTCATTTGTTTGAATATTAATAGATTCCTTTATCTTTCAAAGGATTTGGTGCAGTTTAAAACAGAACGTGCCTTACAAATGGATACTAAACTGTAATACAAATTTCAACCAATGTAAAAGTTAATATAATTTTGCATTCCAACTTGGATGAATCAAGTAGGAGGTACTAGTAACTATTAGTAATCGTCAGCATGTATGCATTAGCAAACAGCAACCTATATGATATTCAGTGGAGGAGTCTATGATGCTACGGAAGCCAAAATTGAGTGTGCAATGACGTCAGGGAGCTACAGAGAATCAGGAGTCATTCCCTTCCTTGATTATTCATATGCCTAAAAGGCATTCCCTTCTGACTTAACAGAAGAAGGATGATACAAGATATCTCTTTCTAGGAGTAATTACAAGATGACAAAGAGTTTTGGGGTTTCTCCTGCACTCTATAACTCTCTTTGGGTTATGAAGAGTCATAACATGAGGTGAGCACTTAGGGGAGAATTGACAACTTTATGTTTTACACACATAGTTATTATTTTTTTAAAAACCTAAATTTTCTCTTGTTTCTCTACTTTGACTAGGGGTTGTGCAGATGCCCATTAGGGAAAAGGTGCAAGTGCATGCAAGTTGTCCCACTTGTAATACCCAGAGGGTCAATAATAAGTGCGAAGCAGAAGAGGCATCTGGGATTAATACCATTCATGGTTCTGGACTTGTTGATGAGCGGAATTTAAAAATCTATAAAAATATTTTAAAAATCTATAAAACCAGTGCCAACAGTCTCTTCAAACAACTCTCTTAAGTTAGTGACCATGTTATATATAAATGTGACACATTTAATAATTTTATGAAGTTGAAAATCACATGGAAATGCATAGACTTGAATTATGAAAAATGTTCTTTTACCCAGGAGCATACACTCTTATCAAATAATACTAATCAGAACTGTAATAATAGGCAAGAATAGATCAAAAGAAACATCTGATCACAATATAAGCCTTATCCAAAATGCTTGGGATTAAATATGTTCTGGATTTTGGATTTGTTTGTATGTTTTTGAAATAGTTGTATTTTACTGGTTGAGCAACGTTAATCCAAAAATCCAAAATCCAAAATGCTTCAATGAACATTTCCTTTGAAAGTCATGTTAATACCCAAAGAGTTTCATATTTTGGAGCACTTTGGATTTTGGAGTGTTGGCATAGGGATACTCAACCTGTATCATATTTTCATGAAGTAGCCACAAAGGGTCATAGGCAAGTCTGGTTACTTGTCCGATAGATCTGTATTTTGGTGGAGAGGGGAAAAAATTACCTAATGTTCAAACTGGAAAACAAGGAATGTTTATAAATTTTAACTGTCCATATAATATCTTTAAAAGTTTATGAATTTTTTAACTGTCCATATACTATTTTTAAAAGTTTGACTCAAGTAATACCTCATATTTGAAAACATGTACATTACAACAGATAATTTTATAAGGTAAAGCATAAGGAGGATTGCTTGCTCAAATGGTCAGATTAAGAATATAAGAAATTTACTAAAATGTTTTAAAATGAAATATTTATCATAATTTTCATTATACACATCATCTCTGTGTCCTAAGAAAACAAATAATAAATTGGCATTAATCTCTCATAAAGTAGTTACCAAAGTCAATAACTGCATACTACCATTAGTTGCTGAGTTATTCTTCCCCTAAAATAGCAAAGAAACTTGCATATTCTCATTCTTTCCTATGTAAAAATGACAGTTGTATAACAGGTGAACTTGTAGGTTCTTTCGTTTTCTTCAGATATCTATGGTGGGCAAATCTGTACATTTTAAAAATAAATTCTAATTATTTAAAAATACTTTCTTTTAAGCAAAAATCAGGTGAGGTGGCAGAATTAACAAAATTTTGGATTTGGGAAAAATTCCAATACATAGTTATAAAATTCACTTTTAAAATCCCCATTTGACAGAGAGTCATCAATAAATACAGAAATTCAAATGTATCCTTCTAAGGAATCAATATTTGTAAATGTTTCACATAACCTCAGCAAACCATTTTACCTAATGTTTCAGTGAAGGTGTGAGAGTCAGGATTCTTTCACCCTCAGGCCACCCATCATCTGTGTCTACACCAATCTGATGTGCCACAGATAGGGAACCCTGGAATTAGATATTTAAATTTCAGCTTAATATTGGAAGTTTCTAATTGGAAATTTTAAATTTTAATTTTCAGTTGAATTTGTGTCTGAGAAGTTCTATCGCAAATGTTGAAAATAATGCCATAATAGAGAACAGACTCTTTTTATATCTATTAACAGCATAAAATCTTACTTTTTTCAGTCACTTTTTTTTTTAGTTCGTTACCTGTTTTAATTAAACAAAAAATATATCAAAATCTAAGTAGGCTCTTAGGAAATTTTAAATATTCATTTACTCTCTAATGTAATACCAAAGTAGACAATCAGTTACTTCTGCATAATCAACACACTGGAAAACAAAGTACTTTATACGTCCTGATTTCCTGCACGGAAAACTACTTGCTTGACTTTTCTGGAAGGGGATCCTCATTGATTTCACTTTGGCAAATGGCAAAATAACTTCAGCAATATTAATTCAAAGCTTTTTCCCTATATGATTGCAAAAACAGGACTATGCAGGTGAAGCCAAAAATAACAAAATAACAAATGCAATTATTCACTGAATATTAAGGCAATTCCAAGGAACTAAAATTGATTACTTGAATATTCCAATATACAGAACAGTAGAGTAATGGTTCTCAAATCAGAGTTGATTTGCCAATGATAGATCCTCCCCCACCTTCCAATCACACAGTCCCCTGTTGCTCCTTTGTTCACTTTTCAGAATCGTAGCACTAGTGAGTAGAGGTCAGGAATGCTGCTAATCATTCTACAAGGCACAGAACATTCCCCTGAAAAAAGGAAAAAAAAAAAAATTTTTTTTCCTTTTTTCAGTTAGGCTTGAGCTGAATTTATTATTATTATTTGAAGGAGATTAATTTTTTTCTTCCTCTAATGTTTCCATTTACAAAGAAACCCTTTATTTATTTGCCTCTGTTCTTTTCATTTAATTATGTCCCTTTACACAGAAGAGTTAGAAACACGTTTTTCTACCTGCTGCAAGGGGTTATATGAAAGACAAGTATTAAGCCAAAATTCCAAAAAAGGAATTATCCAGGCTGATGTGTCAATAGTGCCGCTATTGGGAAACCCTGCAGTAAAGTAAGAGTGGGTCTTTTCAGATATAATAAGTTAGCTGTATAGGTAATTTATTAGCCTCTTAACACATTGGAAAGTTGAAATTTGATTGAATTTCACTGTGTAAAATCACGTAGAAATGTCAGAATGAGTTAATGAATGAATCTGAAATACCACTAGCAACTAGATTTAGTAAATGTTCCTAGGGAGAATTATTTATTGACCAGGGTAACATATTATTTTCTTTTTATATAGGGATTTCTCAACAGTGATCCTTTGTTTCATAAAGAGAAGAGAATGGAGCAGTTCAGACATAGTATTCCTAGGTAAGTAAATAGAAAACATTTCAAAATTATTTTCCTTTGCTTGCCTATAATTTCAAAAACAACTTTATATCCTTTCCCTAAAGGTTTATTCATAAAATTCTTTTGAAATTAAAAAGTATAATATGTTATTAAAATATTTCTGTTCAGTAAAATTGCCTTTCTTCTTTGATATTTTAAAGATCGATTTATGTCAATACTGTTTAGTGCTAAATGTAGTATTAATATTAAAGATGCCATTTTGAGAAAAAACCTTCTAATTAATAAAGTGAACAAATCATGAGTATATGGTGTGATGAATTTTTGCAAAGTGAAAAAATCCCTATAGTCATATCTAGATCAAGATACAGAACACTGACCACATCTTAGAAGCCATCTTTATTCTCATTTCTCTTCACAAAATGTAATCAAGAATTGTTGACTTCTACCAACATAAGTAGTTTTTTGTTTTTCAATTTACATAAGTGAAATCCTATAGTATATAATCTTCAGTGTTTGAGTATTCTTCTTCTCAACCTTATCATGTAAAGCAATTGGTTTCCCTGCTGACTGGTTTTCCATTACACGAACTACTGCAATTTATTAATCTAGTTTATTCTCTACATGTCTTTTAATGGACACAGTATGCATTGTTATCAGCAGAGGGTGTATAAACAGAAATGCAATTGATGCAGAAATCGGGCAGTGAAGTAAATGAAAGGGTAAAATGAGAGCTAATAATATGGCCTCCCAAAATGCTCAGGTATGATTACTTAGAACATTTAGCATTGGTTATAAAAAGTTACATATATTCATCATTTAAATTTTAAAATACAGAAATGTATAAAGAAGAGCATGATTATCTTAATCCTGTAATTTGGAGAAGATAACATTTTTTGTGTTGCATATCTTTTACTCTTAACACTACATGCACACATATATGCAATCTATATATACACTTTATTTTGTGAAAAGATTACATTTTAAATATATATGATCCGTGTGTGTGTGTGTGTGTGTAGTGTATAAATTCTGTATCCTACTTTGTCATAATCATGAACTTCCTTTCAAATCTAAGTTATACATCTGTATCATCATCTTAAAGTTTTTTTACATTCCTTTCTGTGCTAATTTCTGTTTTTACTATGAATTATCTCATCAATTCTTTATTATTGTCTGAATAGGTTGCTTTTTACATTCACCATTATATAGACAGCTGCACAATGAATTTATACATATATTTGACAGAATTATATCACTTCTGTTGGATAGGAAATTTTATTCCAAAGTGAATTGGCTATCTGAATGGAGCATGTATCAAAGGCCTTTCAACTTGCAATACCACATCTTCCTTGAATAGATGTTCAAATTTATACTCCCACCAGGATTGAAAAGAATTATAGTTTCCTTCACTTTTGCCATCATGCAATATGTAGCATTTATTTATATCTCTTCTTTGTCAATATTCAGTTCAAGTTCTTTGCCCATCTTTCTACTGAAGCACCAGTTTGTTTCTCATTAGTGTATTCATGCAATATTTTAAGAGTATTAGTCCATTTTAATCCATTATGTATACTGCAAATAATTTCCTATTTTATTGTCTTTTAATTTGTTTACAGTGTTTTCTGCCATACATATATTTTCATTTTATTTTATATTCACTTTTAGAAAGGTCTTTTTCAGCCTAAGAGTATAAATAATAACTTTTCTACTGCTTTTTTTTTTTTCATTTTTTATAATGCATTTTCTCTATTGTGAACCACATGACTACATATGTTGTTGGTTCTTTTTCTGGACTTTTGGATTTGTTTCATTGATCCTTTTGTCTGACGTTATGCTAAAACCATACTATAACAGCTTTATAATTAACCTTGATGCTAAGCATATTATTTGGCATATACCTGTGACGGCACAAATTTTGATATTGATATACAAAAATTTTTGAAATTTCATTTTCTTCTTCTATGACTAATTTCAATTCTGTTTTTGAAAAAAACCTTGTGGTATTTGATAGCATTAAATAATGTATGTCAACATAGCCTAGTACTGTATACGTTGACACTCAAAGATAGCTATTGTTAATAATAGCCGTAGTAGTGGAAATTATAGTAAACATGTCAGCAGTAATTATATTAGTGGATATTTATTAAACTGTGTAATAGGTTCAATTCTCAAAGCATACTTTAATATTTTCACTCACTTAAAACCTATATTATTTGTGAAATCTAAATTTCCCCAATCAAATGTACACACTACTTAAGATAACACAATGCAGATCCAAAGATACACATCTAACACAATGTCTGACAGAGTTTTGGGTTTTCTAAGAGAGAACAAGCTTTGGAGGACCATACATGTATGGTATAAAATAACACTAAGCGTATGTGTTTTGGGCAATGATATACTTGTGCTTCAATCTGTCCTTCTCCAGATACTATCTCTATAACCTTTGAGGCTCACTTCCTCATTTGAAATATGAAGACTGCTGAAACAACGAAACGAGCTACTGTGAAATAAGGTATGCAAATAGCTTAGTGCTTGATTATACTAGGTTTCTGTCCTAAGTTCTTCTCAAGTTTATTTGTATTTTATTTTATTTTTTTCCTTTTTTCAGTTAGGCTTGAGCTGAATTTATCATTATTATTTGAAGGAGATTCATTTTTTTTCTTCCTCTAATGTTTCCATTTACAAAGAAACCCTTTATTTATTTGCCTCTGTTCTTTTCATTTAACTATGTCCCTTTACACAGAAGAGTTAGAAACATGTTTTTCTACCTGCTGCAAGGGGTTATATGAAAGACCAGTATTAAGCCAAACATGTGAGCCTTTTCTCAAATAGGTGTGATGTGTTCAGAAGCAAGGTAATTCCAAGGTGAAGTCATCAGATTCCTTATTACTCCCCTAAAAGGACATCTTTTTAGGATTTGGAGGCCCGATAATCAGGATCCATTAAAACTGAGTGAAAAGAGAGAGTCAAAAAAGAAAAAGAGGATTATCAGAGAGGAAATATATCTGGAAAACAAGGAGGAAATCAGGAGACAGAATAAAGTTTCAGAAACTGGGACTCATGATGTTTTACCGATTTTCAAAGTGATTACAATATGCCCACTCTTATGCAAGATGTTGGGCCAACACAAAAATCAACAGTTGCCACCATCCTTGATCTGCCTCATTTTGGCAAAGAATCAGTTGCATCTAGAGTTGAGACATTCCTAAGCATCTTGTAGTCCGGAGCTCTCAAAGGCATGAACAAGCCTTTTTCTTAAAACAATCACAGTAAATACCATTCCATACATTTAAACACAATGCATTATAGCCAAAAAGAAAGAGCCTGTTTCCGTAGTGTTTAAGAGTTTACTTAGAGTGTCTTCAAGGGGAGGAAGATCAAAGTAAGAGATGTCACAAGAGCTAAAGTAAATGACAAACGCAAAAGAGATCAGAAGCCCATTCATACTTTCCTCTCCAGCTCTGCTGTTGCTATTCCCGAAGTTCATACTTTAATTACCTTGTTGTAGGAAATTATGGTGAGATCAAATTGTTTTCCCTACTGCTGCTTCTCTCCCTCCCCATGCATCTCATATACACCAGCTGATCACTGTTTTTGAAGTATCACTCTTATCTGGTACTTCCTTCCTCAAAGGTCTCTCCTGGTATCCTACTAACTAATGAATAAAGCTTATATACATTCTGGATGTCCTAGGAAGTTTTTAAATAAATGTAGTTAGTGATAAAAATAACACCTCAAAGCCTATGGTCCCCCATCTATAAAATGTAGATAAAAAAACACACTTTGCAAAGCTATTGTGTGTATAAATATGACGATATTTGTAAAAATCATAAGAAGGCAGGTATACTAGGAAGCCACTTGAATCTCATACAATATTTTAAATAAATAACAAAGTAGGGAAAATATGATTTTAAAATTTTTATTGAATGACTACTATGTGCCAAGGAATATTCAAGGCATGCTACCTGTAAACAATGTCTCTCCTTTCACAGAGTTTATAAGAGTTTACATTTATTTTGAGAGCTCAAGAATATTAATTATCAGCTCCTTCGAATTTGTTATTCCCAAAGAACTTGTGAATTTTGAGGCACACCTGCTTTGTGTACTACAATTAATTCCAGATGAATTTCTTGTTGCTTGCTGACATGCCTTTGGTTCTAAAGAATTCCAGATTAGTTACTAAAGTGGCAGGGTGGGGAATTTGTTGCTATGAAACAATGTTGAGTAAAACAAAATTGAATTATTTAACCAAAAATACTGTGTCTTAAAACACAAAAATTCAATTTCGCAGTTTTACTAGCCCTTGAGCTGTTAAATTTCTCAGTTAAATGGGTAACTAAAACCCATTAAGAATTTATTTCAAAGTAGGACTGGGTACGGTGGCTCACGTCTGTAATCCCAGCACTTTGGGAGGCTGAGGCAGGCAGATCACCTGAGGTCAGGAGTTTGAGACCAGCCTGGCCAACATGGTGAAAGCCCATCTCTACTAATAATACAAAAATGAGCCGAAGCGTGGTGGCGGGCACATGTACTTTCTCCCTCGTAGCATACCAGGCTAATGGTGTTCAGTGAAGAAATAAATGAAAGAAGAGGATTGGTATGGATAATTTGCTTTCATTTTTCGTGTCATGAAGTAACTATAAATAATACTTTCCTGGCTGGGCATGGTGGCTCACACCTGTAATCCCAGCACATGGGAGGAGAGCATGAGCCCAAGAGTTTGAGACCAGCAAGACCTCACCTCTCTATATATTTTTTTAAAAAACCAAAATTAGACATAGTGGTGCACCTCTGTAGTCCTAACTACTTAGGAGGCTGAGGTGGGAGGATCACTTGAGCCCAGAAAGTTGAGGATACAGTGATCTATGATCACACTATTGCATTCCAGACTGGGCGACAGAGTGAGACCCTGCCTCGAAAATAAAATAAAATAATCATAATAATACTAGTTTCTAAATTCAAAGTAAAACATTTTTTAAAAAATTAAAGGTAATTTAATTACAATCTTATTATAGTTACCCAAAAAGTAATTATTTATAATGCTGCATTTGTTTCCTTACAGTATATAAAGTTTTAATTTAGAAGTTGTTCCCTGTTCAGTCTGAATCAAGAAATTTTAAAAAAATTTACACAATTTTCCTTTTAGAGAGAACACTGAAAAAACAATATAATATTTTCATTTCAAATAATTATTTTTATATTTAACTCTTCCACCAGATTAAGTCAATGGTAGGATAGGAACTTCACATCCCTTTAATCTGAAGATTTTTCTCTATTTATTTTCACAGTCAATTACAATCAAATATGAAGAGTCAACTATTAGAAACGTTTTTAAAATCCTAGCTTACTAAAACAAACTGCAACAAAGAAAGAGGAAAATAAAGAAAGAAGGAAAGAAGAAGGAACGAAGAAAGGAAGGAAGACATAAAGCCTGATTCAAAGTGATTTTATAAAAAGTAACAAGTTTTTATTAATGTAAATATTAATTTGTGAAAATTACATTAATGAAGACCCCTTCACCGTATATTTTTAAATGAAAATCTTCTAAACACTTATTTGCATTTTTCTTCCTCTATGTAATGCAACGTAAATTAAAACAGATGGTTTCAGAAATGCATTCTCAAAGTTGAATAGCTACGGATATGAATAGGAAAGACAGAGTTATATTAGAACTACAATGTTACATCTCTAACCCCTTTTTTTCCATAGTATATAAACTTTATCAAATTCATTACAGAGCTCTATAAGGATACCATTGATATATTCTGTTTTCCTCTAACTCTGGAATCTAAAATCCAGAACCTTGAAGAATCTTCTTCCTGCACTCTATGTCTCTTGTATACACAGCCTTATTGAATTTCCCTGTTTGGCCCCAACCTCTTATTAGCTTAAAAAAATAATAACAGTAGTTTATACTGTCCCCAGTTCATCAGAAAGAAAGTTCTGCCACACTGGAAAACAATGGTGAAAAATACATAAGAATAGAGGTGACTGCAAAAGACCTAACGCCAAAAAGTACCAAGTGAAAAAGCAAAACCAGTGACCAAAAGTCAATTTGAAGGACCATGAATTCAGCATCAGTGAGAATGAAATACTTAATCTGTACATCCTTCCCCTTGTGATGTTAAAATATCATTGATATAACTAGTTAAGCTTGACCCATTGAAAGCAGGTATATAGCTCTACTTCCTTCCAAAGCTCTACTAAAATAAGTGTAATGAATTATAACCAGAGAGATAAAATGAATAGGGTTGAAAATAATGAGGAAAGATATTGGTGTACTTTTTGAAGATGAAAAATCAATAGAGGGGGTACCACAGGAGAGAAAGCTAAATACTATGTATCTATAGATAAGAATAACTATGAGCAACTAATCTTAAGCCCCAGATCTACAGACATATTTATTCAGCAGGTGCTACACAAAATGAAGAGACAGATAAAAAATGGAGATATTGACTGAAGTTTACGTAGAGACCAATTTGTCCTTCAGATCCCCTATCTACCATCCCTGCCCAGTCAAGCAACTGCATCTTCTAAATCTTAGCTTAATCCTAAAGGCTCATTTCATGGAGAAACTGAAACAGGGGTTTCAAACTTAGGAACCCTAGGTACAGCAATTAATAGGGACAAGATGAACTGAAAGAGAGAGAGAAAGAGAGAGAGAGGGAGGGAGGGAAGGAAGGAGGGGAGGATGCGGGGAGGGTAAGAAACAGAGAGAGAGAGAGAGAGAATGAATATTAAGAGAAAGGCTACAGAAAGAATAGCAAATCTCCACACCTCTTGTCTCCCCTGGCTCAATGATAGCTGACAACCAGACATATACTCCCTAACCACCAACCCCACCCACTCACCACCACACTCCCCAAAGCAATAGAAAGCTTTTTCTCTGAGAGTCTTTGTGACCAGAGGAGGAAGTTTTATGTTGTTTACAGAGATTTTCCTCTGAGGGAGTCAGAGAAATTTTCCACCCACTCACCTTATATCCAAGTAGACCCAACATATAAACCGAGTTAGTAAGTAGAATCCTAAAATGAAAAGCCCAGGCCCAGCTGGATTGACAGGTGAATTCTAGAAAATAACTAAAAAAAAAAAAAAAAAAAAAAAAAAATAGTACTAATTCTACACAAACACTTTCCAAAAATATATTAGAAGAAAAAAAAAAAAAAAAACCATGTCCCATCTTATTCTATGAGATCATTACTACCTTGATACCAAAGTCCAAGAAACACATGGAGACAAAAAAATTTCTTAAAGGTTTGTGTTTCTTAGAAACACAGAGGCAAAACATTTCTCAGCAAAACAAAATGAATCCAGCCATACAGAAAAAGATTATAATCCATGAAAAAGTGGGATTTATCCCAGAAATGCAAGGTTAATCTAATGTCTGAAAATCAGTTTATATAAGAAACCATATTAACAAAAAAAAAAGATATAATAATCTACATAAAAGCACAAAAAAGTATTTAACAAAATCCAACACTCAATTCTGATTAAACACTTTCAGTAAGCTAGAAATAGAATGGAATCTTCTCAACCTAATAAAGGACATCTATGAAAAACCCACAGCTAGTATCCTACTGCTATCCCCCGTTATATGGAACAAGGCAAGGAAATCTGCTTGCACTACTTTAATCAAATATGGAGGCTATAGCTATTATAATAATGCAAATTAATTCATTTATTGACTAACAGCATCCAGATTGGAAAAAAAGTGGTAAAACTAGCCAGGCACAGTGGCTCACACTTGTAATCCCAGCACATTGGGAGGCTTAGGCAGATAGATCACTTGAGTCCAGGAATTCAAGACAAGCTTGGGCAGGACAGTAAGACCCCATCTCTACAAAAAAATACAGAAAGTAGCTGAGTGTGGTAGTGCACTTGTAGTTCCAGCTACTTGGGAGGCTAAGGTGGTAGGATCACTCGGGCCTGGGGAGGTTGGATTTGCAATGAGCAGTGATCACACCACTGCACTCTAGCCTGGGCAACAGAGTGAGACCCTGTCTCAAAGCAACAACAAAGTAGTAAAACTACCTTTATTTATTCATGGACTATATGTTTCTGAATGTATAAAATCTTAAGGAATTTACAGAATCTTTTTCATAGAATAAATAAGTTTAGCAAGGTCACAGGATACAAGACCAACACACAAAAATCAACTGAATTTTATATACTAGCAATGAAAAATCACAAAATGAAATCAAGAAAACAATTTCATTCACAGCCCAAAAGAATAAATGACTTGGGAATAAATTTAAAGAAGCCTAAGACCTGTACAGTGAAAATTATAAAATTTTGCTAAGAGATACTAAAGATCTAAATAAATAAAGACCCACTATGTTCATAGATTCAAGCAGTCAATTTTAAGTTGACACTTCTCCTAAGGTTAATCTATAAATAAATGCAATCCCTATCAAAATCCCAACAGGTCTCAAACTTTCTCTAAAGCTACAGGAATGAAGACAGTGTGTGTGTGTTAGTCTTTTTTGTATTGCTATAAACGAATACCAAATGCTGGTGCCATGCAGAACTGTGGTAATTTATGCAGAACCCAGCTAAGTAGTTTATAAAGAAAGAGATTTATTTGGCTCACAGTTTAATATGGCACCAGCATTTGCTTGGTTTCTGGTGAAGCTTCCTGAAGCTTTTACTCATGGTAGGAGGTGTAGAGGCAGCCAGTATCTCACACGATGAGAGAGGGAGCAAGAGAGAGAAGGGGACATCCCAGACTCTTACACAAACATATCTTGTGTGAATTAATGGAACAAGAAATTACTCGTGACCAAGTGGATGGAGCTAAGTCATTCATGAGGGATCCAGCCCCATGATCCAATGCCTCCCACCAGGCCCCACCTTCAATACTAGGGATCATATTTTTTTTTTTTTTTTTTTTTTTTTTTTTTTTTGAGACAGAGTCTCGCTCTGTCGCCCAGGCTGGAGTGCAGTGGCCAGATCTCAGCTCACTGCAAGCTCCGCCTCCTGGGTTCACGCCATTCTCCTGCCTCAGCCTCCCGAGTAGCTGGGACTACAGGCGCCCGCCACCGTGCCCAGCTAGTTTTTTGTATTTTTAGTAGAGACGGGGTTTCACCATGTTAGCCAGGATGGTCTCGATCTCCTGACCTCGTGATCCGCCCATCTCGGCCTCCCAAAGTGCTGGGATTACAGGCTTGAGCCACCGCGCCCGGCGGGATCATATTTTAACATGCGATTTGTATATACAGTGGAACCATATCGGTGTGCTATTGACTTAGAGATAGACTGATAGATCAGAAGAGAGAATCCAGAAACACCCATCAAAATTAAAAAAACAAAACCAACTTACATTTATGGTGAAAAGACTTTTGATAAAGATACTAAAGCAAAGTAATGGGGAAAGGATAGCCTATGTTAGAATAATTGGTTAATCATATGCAAAGACAAAAACAAAACAATAAAAATACTTAAAATACTTACAACCCTCATTTCTCACCATACTCATAAACTAACATAAAATATCATATACCTAAATGTAAGCATTAAAACTATGAAGCTGTTAGAACAAAATGAAGTTTTGTTCTTGTGAATTTCTTAGACGTGACATCAAAGCTGAAAATTTTTACTCTACAAAGAACACCATTAAGAAAATTAAAAGACAATCCCAAAATGTAGATGAAAGTTTTGCAAGTCATATATCTGATAAAGGCCTTCTATCTAGAATAAAGGAATAACACTTCCCAATAAACTACATGACAAACAACCCAAGGAAAAAAGAAAGGGCAAAATATTTTAATAGACATTACACCAAAAATTGTATTTAAATGGCAAACAGACACATGAAAAGATGCTCAACATATTAGTTATTAGGGTGAATTTTATAAATTAAACTACAACAAATGATCACTATCTTTACCCATTAGAATAGCTGTAATCCAAAAGAATTACAGCATAAAATATAGGTGAAGATGTGGAGTATTTGGAACTCTTGTATATATTGTTAATGAGAATATAAAATATATACTATTTCATAAGCTAGTTTGACAGTTTCTTGAAAAATCATAATACACAAAATATGGCCTGTAATTTCACTGCTAGTTGTCTACCCAAGTGAAATAAATATATGTCCCCAGGAACACTTGTATATGACTATTCATAGTCATATTACACATAACAGCATCAAAGTGGAAAATTCCTAAATCAATCAATTGGCTATATAGATACATAAAATAGGTTCTAGGAATGCAATAAAATACTACTCAGCAAATCAAACTGTGGATACGTACCACCACACGAATGAGCATCAAAAACATTATGTGGTGAAAGAAGCCAGACACAAAAGACTACGTTTTGTAGCATCTCATTTACAGGGCATTTCTGGAAAATGCAAAACTACAGAAAGTGAAAGCCAACTGGAAGTTAGTTGCCTGGGGCTGGGGGTGGAAGCAAAGACTGACTGCACAGGCACAAGGGAGCATTTTGTGATCGTAAAGACATTGGAAAATTGAATTGTAGTAATTGTTGCACATCTATAAATCATTATCCACTTCCAGTGAGTACATTTTATGGTATGTAAATTATACCATGACATATGGCATACTTCCATAAAATGAAGAAAAATGCTAAGAAAGAGAAAGCATACAGACCAGGAAATTGTTCTCTAGCACTGGAGAGAAATGCGCTGTACATAAGTCTTGAAACTAACTAGTCACTTGTGGCAGAAAAATAGAGGCTGCCAGGAAAGAACAGAGAAAAAAAATGGAATTTTAGACTATTATATTTGTTGCCAATTTTCAGTGGAGTTTTACAGCTACTTTAGACACTGTAAAGATAATTGATGGTAGAGACAATCAAAATAATTATTCATTAAAATAACTGTAAAATCATGTGTAAGAAAAAAAGTAATAATAAATAATACAGTGCTGCAAAAAAATAAACAACAAACTTGTATTTACCCCCAAACTTAGATAAAGCATAACTCCTTTAAGATGATGAACAGATGAGACTGGGATTGAGGAGGAAGAAAAGAGTGAATGGGGGTTTGGGGGAAGAGTAAAAGCAGGAATAAGAGCCCAGATCTTTGTCTTCTGTAATAATAAGCCATACGTAAAATCTCAATGTGAAAAATCATCAAAGAGTACCAAAAGTATAGTATTTGGGAATATGGACATAATTACCAATAGCAACCATAAAGAAACCTGAAAGACACTGTCTTTGGAGAACACAACTAAAGAATAGGCAGAGGACAGCTTTTCATTAGTAGCACAGTGAAGCTGTTTTACTTTTAACTATTTTCACATACCATTTGATTTTTAAAAATTGATTTCAGCAAAATCAAAATACATAACTCAATATTTTAGAGCATATAATTACACTAGAGTGGAAATGTTTTAATTGTCTCCATAATTCAAATTCTACTTTTTTTTTTTTCCCCCTGTCCCCCAGGCTGGAGAGCAGGTGCAATCAGAGCTCACTGCAGCCTGGAGCTCCTGGGCTCAAGCAATCCTCCCACTTCAACCTACCAAGCAGCTGGGATTACAGGCATGTGTCACCATGCCTAATTAACTTTTAAAATTTTTTGTAGAAATGGGATCTCACTCTGTTGCCCAGGCTGGTCTCAAACTCCAGACCTCAATTGATCCTCCTGCCTTGTCTCCCAAATTCCTAGGACAAGAGGTGTGGGCCACTGCAGATTCTACTTTTTAAAACAACTTTTCTCCTCCACTCCCCAATATGAATCTGTACTGGTCAAATAATTTTCATTGTCCACATGTGTAACTCATTCTTTCAGTAATCTCTGTCTCTCATTAAACTAGTTCTTCCTTTATCGCATCCATCAAAATAGTACCTATTGTTCAAGGGCACATTTACATATTAACTTCAGCTGGAAGTTTTCATCATCCACTTAAGCAATATTTCACATTCATATCATAGCTCTTGATTAAACAGAAATCTTTTAACACGGGGCAATTATAGTCACCATCATCCAACAAGTACTTGCTGAATTCTCTGTGCGTACAAGAAATCATTCTGTATTTGGACAAAGAGACTGATAAACAAATTTGAGAGTCATATTTGGTAGCAAAACATAGACTATTTGTTTATATGTACATAGCAAGGGAGAGGAGAATGTTCACGTGAATCCAAAGTGTCCGTCATGAGAAGCACAGGGTGAATAGAGGATGCTATGGGAGGACCAGTTTGGGCTGTGGGAAAATAATAACTCATGTTGACCCTTCAAGTTGGGGAACATTTAAGACATCAATGTGACAATTCTAAGTTGACAGTAGGATACACAATTGTACTTATCTGGAGCACCCTACCCTGTAAATACAAATGTCACAGCTATCTATGTATCTAATTGGAAAACGTAACCATGAGTGTGATTGACAGTCCTGTAGAGGAGGTTATACAGTGAAAGGGCAATAGACATCCATCTCTGGGGAACTACAGAATCTGACATTCAGATCCCAGGGGATGAACCAGTGAAATGACAAGAAGAGAGAGACTGGGGATGGGGTGTCATGAAATCTAAACTAAGAGAGTGTTTCTGAAAGGAGGGAATGGTTTAAAAGGGTCAAATTCTTCTGCATACTCTGTGAAATACCACCTGAAAAGAGCATTGGGGATTGGGGCAAGAGGAGTGATTTCATCCAGCACAATGTAAGGCAGAAAACAGGCAGACAAAATAAAGAGGGGTGGGTTCAGTATTTGATGAATTCTCCAAGAGAATGAGACTTTTTCTACCAAGTTAGAATGGAACTTTTTCTACCAAGTTAAAGAAAATGGAACAAACTAGAGGTTTGATCCATTTATAGTGATATCTTTCTACTCTGGTTCCTCAAACCCATGTATATCTAAGAGACCCCCAGACTAAAGTTCAAGTTCATTCTTTTAACAAATTTGCACCTAAAGTTTTCTTGCATTTGATACCAATAGCAATTAGCACCTAATTTGTTAAAAGAATGAAATTGAACTTTAATCTGGGGGTCCCTTAGATATAGATGGGTTTGAGGAACCAGAACAGAAAGATATCACTAAAAATGGACCAAACTAGAGGTTTTCAGGGGAGCCAGATAATATCAGTGAGAAGATGCACGACTTGTCAGTTTTGGAGAAAAGAGGATTTCAAACCCAATTTATCCATCAGTGGAATCCGTGAAAGTGGATGGAAAGGCCTAACTAAATAATGTAAACATTGCGTAGGTAGTTGGACAATAAATATGGAGAGAAGCAACAAAACACATTCATTGAAAAAAAAAACAAAAAGTCTTCAGAGACCTTTTTTTTTTTCTAGAAGAAAATATTTGTGATCACAGGTGAAGCAAAGTTTTCTTACACTTAATACCAATAGCAATTTACATTGCTTACCATGTAATTTACATACTTAATATCAATAGCAATTTACATTACAAATTTTAAATGACAAATTATATTTCCAGAAAATCGAAATATTCTGCTTTCCAAAAAACACACAAATGATAAACAGTGAGAAAACATTTACAAAGCACATAACTGGTAAAGACTTGTATCTGAAATTTAATCAAAAACACAAATGTGGACAAATGATTTGATCAAACTCACCAAAGAAAATAAACAGAACAAAAAAAAAGAAGTAATATAATCCATTACATTAGAGAAATGCTATTAAAACCTTAGTAAGACACCACTCCACACCCATCAGAGTGGATAAAATTAAAAATACAACACTAAGTGCTCACAAGGACGTGCAGCAACTGGAACTCTCACATATTTTGCTGCTGAAAATGTAAATCTGTACTGCCACTTTGCAAAAACAGTTGGGCAGTTTCTTATGAAGTTAAACATATACTTACTAAAATTCCAGTCCTGTATAGTATCTGTTCAGGTAAAACGAAAACTTATGTTCACATAAACATTTGTATGCAATATGGTTATAGAGGCTTTATTCATAATAATGAAAACTGAAAACACCCAAATGTTCTCTAACTGGGCAAATGGATAAAATATAATGGTACATTCATGTCATGGAAAACTATCCAACAATGAAAAGGAGACTACTACTGATATCTGCCACAATATGAACGAATCTCAAATGCATTATAACAAATAAAGCAAGCCAGATTCAAAATGCTACATGATGTGTGATTCCTTTATATAACATTCTGGAATAGGCAAATCTATAGGGGGAGTAACAGCAGCCATCATTAAAGGCTAGAGGTGGAGAATGAGTATGACCACAAAGTGTCACCAGGGGTATGTTTGGGAAGGGGAGAAGTGATGTATCTTGACTGTGGGGATGGTGGTTATACAACTCTATTTGTCAAAACTCACTATAAACAGAAAATGTCTCCATGTGTAATTTCACCCTTATAAAAAAAAATAGATCCTAAATCTAAATTTTAAATACACATAAACTGAGAGCTAAATAGAATTTAAAATTTCATCTAAAAACTGAATCCCAAAGAAACTAAAAGGTAAATTTAAAGGGGAGACACAACCTTAATGCTCTTGATTCCTCAACAATCTAAAGAACTTGAAAAATATAATTTTGCTTTATTTATTTATTTCTAGAAAGATATTTATTTCTAGTAATAAATTGCTTGGTACACACAGGATTTTATGAAATTTACTTTTTGCTGTTTTCGGATGGTAAGATCTTATCTTCCGAGACCTCTGAGTTGACAGCAATATTGAATTACGTTGAAGAACTTGAGAAAAGTAGTAATCTGTGGTCTTATTTGGGTTTTGCTTCTAGTTACCAGCTAGGTAACTTTGAATAAGTTACTAAAATTATCTGGGTCTCAGTTTCTCCACTTATAAGACAGTGAGTGCAATATCTGTGTAAAACGTTCTATTGTTTTATGTTTTTATACATAAACATACAATAAGTATGGCCAAGTACAATAAATAAAAGATTAAATAAGGAAGTCACCAAATTACTTCCAGTTTAGGTGAAATCCACATGGTGTTTGGTTATATTATTATCTGTAATTTTGGCAAACAGTTTATAATTCAAAGCATATTTAGCAGTTACTGTAAGAAATAAATTAGTTATTAAAAACCAAGAATTTAGCACAGAGTTTGTTCCGCTACAAGTGCTCAGAAAACAGACTACACTATCACTTTTT
Organism: Chlorocebus sabaeus; assembly: GCF_047675955.1. Taxonomy (NCBI): domain Eukaryota; kingdom Metazoa; phylum Chordata; class Mammalia; order Primates; family Cercopithecidae; genus Chlorocebus; species Chlorocebus sabaeus. The sequence goes on from NC_132910.1 coordinate 127,414,944, forward strand.
TATGTTAGAAAACCTATCTTTACGCTAAGAAATACATGCAAGAATTTCTAAAACAAATAACGTTCACCTTTGGAAACTAAAAATAACCCCTTTTGTGGACAATCAATGTCAAATGTGAAGTCATTATGAACTAAGTGCAAAAATTGAGTGAAAGGAATTTGTAGACTTTAAGAAACTGCTAAAAATAGCAAAAGCTAAGTGGCAGAAGGAATTTACATTTCTTTAGGAAACCTAAAGGAATGTAAAACTATTTGAAAAGAAAATGTTTAGAAGGAACATGTGCATTTGTTATATATTCATATCCAAAATTTAGGGTTTCAGGTATAAAATGGCTGTAGGAAAGCAATCAACAAACTTCTAAGCATGTAACTTTACAATAATGTTTTCAAAAAATTAAACACAATAATTTTATGCCTTTGTATGAAAGCCGAAATTTAATAAATGTAATTTAAAAGCATTCAGCCAATTTTGTTTTTTCTTTTTACTTTCAATGACTGGCAAAGTAAATGTTTCTGACTGTGCCAAAAACGCTATCTATAGATGACGAAGAGGTCGGTTATTGCTTTGAAAAAAAAGGTTCTATTTCAAGCCGCCTCTGTCACGGAATTTTGCTGTTTTCAATTTCTTTCATCTCCTCTGGGAACTCCTTCCTACATCACTTTCAAACTGTAAAATAAATGATCCAAATACAATCTTTAAATCCTCAAGTTCTATTATAACTTCTGAAAACCAGTCTTTCAGGTATAAATGGAAATTTGTCTTCTGTTCATTATATGATTTTAGATATTTTAAAAATACTGTTCTTTCTCCAGCACTTATAGTCTGTTAATTTAAGACTATTTTGCTTATCATTATTTCATCAGGGTAATGTTAGTGATTGTGTATTTTTATTTTAACAATGTAAATTTCCACTATTTGGATACAAAATGACAGCATTCTGACTCATCAGTCTTTGAACTGATGAGTTTCACTCTTCACACACAAAACAGGAAAGACAAGAAGACAAAAAAAAAAAAAAATTACAAGTGAATATATGCCAGGACCACCTTTTCTTGTTTCAGCACTGGATGTTTTGGACAGAGGCTCTTAGAGGAAATCTTCCCAGAAATTAAATTCCTATTTTTGCCCATTCTGGTGTGTAGGAAGAGTTCAATGGAAATTGTGAAACACAAAATGTAAGAGGTTACATATGCAGGCTTCTGAACAGGGGCAATTTTGAACAGAATACTGCAAGGTTCAAGTTGGACTCTGGAGAATTTCGTATCGCCCTGAAAATGTAAGGGGCCATGGGACCACATAACATCATGCCAGCTGCTTCAAAGAGGTGCCTGCCATTTAGGTCATTTTCAAAATCATCATTTGAGAGGACTGTGAAATTGTTTCAGTGAATTATATAAAACTGTTTCCCATAATCTTTCAAAATGTATTTTATGTAAATTTTGTGCCCATTTAAATAGCCTTCTATAATATCTACAACTCAAAGCCTTTGGAAACTAATTCGCCTTAATTGAAATAGGTGCACCTGTTCATTCAAAAGTGGATTTACATCATTACCTGCTAGAAAAAAGACACTATCTCCACCTTGAAGCCCCACCTCGTCCACGGAATCTAGGCCTAAAGGGTATTTCTCAATTAGGAGAAAAATACTGGAAGTGAGTAGCAACTAAGTCACTAACACAAAAACACAAGACCACATGCTTTTGGACAATGATAGCTTTGAATTTCACTGTTTCTTAAAGTTCCCCTGTATTTCTAGCAAGCTTTCCTAATGAAATGCCCCTATTTTACATAAATATCCTATACCTAAATTTGTAGTGTTTTCTCTTGATTTATATAACTTTAAGTAACTACTGGTCTGCCTATGCATCTACATATAATAGTTAAGGGACTAACTTTTAGACCCGGAATTCTACTCAGCTGTACCACTTATCACCTGTGGAACTTGAGTACATTATTTCCTCTCACTGTACGTCAATTAGTTCTACTGTAAAAAAAAATAATAGATGCACCTGCCTTGTAATTTCTTGTGATGATTTAAAAAGATGATGTGTTTATAGAATTTAGCATAATGCTTAGTACACATAACACTTAATAACTATTAAGATATTTTCTCTGAGGCATTAAGTCAATTAAGTATTTTAAAGTTTAAATTTATACACATTTAAGGAATAAAAGACTCTATCTTGGTTGTAAATATTCATTTGAATGAAAATAGTTCTGGTGATTTAAAAATATTTCTTTGTTTGTAAAATTGTTAAATATTTCATGATTGCTCCAAAATTTTTCGAAATATTCCTAATAAGGTACACCAAATTAAAAACAATTGTTAGCTAAACACATAGCAATAGAAAAAACTATAGACTAAATATTTATCAATGCACTACACAGTGAAGCATAAGTCATTTTACTTTTAAGGATGGATTTTTAAATAATGATCCTTCCACTTCAACAAATGATAACTACTGTTTTTATTTGAAGTATTCTTAAACAAAATATATACTGTATCAGTATATAAATTTTAAGTGGTTATACAAAACATGCACTGTTTACAAACCTGACTGATAATATTAATGAAAAGACCACCCACTTTGTTATATTAACTAATAAACATCCTAACGTCAAATGTAAACCAACATTGAAAAAGAAATGTAAACCACCATAAAAATTAGTTCATTGAAGGAGGGAATTATATTAAAAGGTTTGTTGGAAAATATTCTATATTTATCAACATTAACATTTCTATGTTAAATTAATAAATATAGAATATTTTCCAACAAACCTTTTAATATAATTTCTTTTTAACATTTCTATGTTAAATTTGAGATGTTTCACAAATCAATAAAATATAGATGAATCCAGAATTTATTCAATGTTTCCAAAAACAAATTTATGTCTGTTAGTGTTCATGTAATTTATGAATGTTCAAAATTTTTTTAAAAAGTTTGAAATGAAAAAAATCCTTTCTTCACTTGATTAGAAAAGGCCCCAAATAATAATATAAATTCGTGTTCTGAACAGAATAATCATAAAAATAGTTATATATTAAGTAACTTTTGTAGGATAACTGCTTTTCTCCATTAAAATCATCCTTAGAAAATCGTATCAATTCTTCACAACCTATGTTTAGCATATTTTAATCCTTAGTGATTATTTAAAAATCACCCATGTTTTCAATTCCCATCATACATAATTACAAATTTGGCTTAAAATATATTTATATATCTTTATAAGCTACAGATGCAGAAAGCAGAAGATGAACAGAATATGTTTTGCAAACTGAGAGAGATTGTGGCACATTCTTCAGTTGCTGAATAAAGGTTTAATGGTTGTGATGGTGATAATAATTTAAACAAACTGAACAAACCGTCCTCTTGAAAGAATAAGATGCTATTAAAGCTAACAAGGGCAGTGAAAGATCTCTTCAAGGAGAAGTACAAACCACTGATAAGAAATTCAGAGAGGACACAAGCAAACGGAAAAACATTCCATGCTCATGGACAGGAAGAATCAGTATCATGAAAATGGCCATACTGCCCCAAGTAATTTATAGATTCAATGCTATTCCCATTAAACTACCATGATATTCTTCACAGCATTAGAAAAACTTTTGTAAAATTCATATGGAACCAAAAAAGGGCCCAGATAGCCAAGACAATCCTAAGCAAAAAGCACAAAGCTGGAAGCATCACAATACCCGATTTCAAACTATACTACAAGGCAACAGTAACAAAAACAGTGGATACTAGTACAAGAAGAGACACACAGACCAATGGAACAGAACAGAGAACCCAGGAATAAGGTCACACACCTACAACCATCTGACTTTTGACAAATCTGACAAAAATAAACAATAGGGAAAGGACTTCCTATTTAATAAATGGTGCTAGGAGAACTGGCTAGCCATATGCAGAAAATTGAAACTTGACCTTTTCCTTACATCATATGCAAAAATTAACTCAAGATGGATTAAAAATTTAAATATAAAACCCAAAACTATAAAAATCCTAGAAGATAATCTAGCAATACCATTGAGGACATAAACATAGGCAAAGATTTCATGACAAAGACACCAAAAGCAATTGCAACAAAAGCAAAGATTGATGAATGGGCTCTAATTAAACTAAAGAGCTTCTTCACAGCAAAAGAAGCTATCATCAGAGTTAACAGACAACCTACAGAAAGGGAGAAAACTTTTGCAATCTATCCATCTAACAAAAGTCTAATATCTGGAGTCTACAAGGAACTTAAATTTACAAGAAAAAAACAAAACAACCCCATTAAAAAGTGGGCAAAGGACATGAACAGACCCCTCTCAAAAGAAGACATACGTGCAGCTCACAAACATATGAAATGAAAGCTCAATATCACTGATCATTAGGGAAATGCAAAATCAAAACCACAATGAGATATCATCTCATGCCAATCAGAATGGCTATTACTAAGAAGTCAAAAAACAACTCATGCTGGTGGTGTTGTGGAGAAAAAGGAACCCTTTACACTATTTGTGGGAGTGTAAATTAGTTTAACCATTCTGGAAGAGAGTATGGTGATTCCTCAGATACCTAGAGGCAGAAATACCATTTGACCCGGCAATCCTGTTACTGGGTATATACCCAAAGGAATATAAATCATTCTATTATAAAGATACATGAACACATATATTCATTGCAGCACTATTCACAATATCAAAGACATGGAATCAACCTAAATGCCCATCAGTGATAGACTGGATAAAGAGAATGTGGTACATATACACCATGGGAAACTATGTAGCCATAAAAAGGAACGAGATCCTGTCCTTTGTGGGGACATGGATGGAGCTGGAAGCCACTATCCTGAGCAAGCTAATGCGGGAGCAGAAAAACAAACACTGTATGTTCTTACTCATAAGTGGGAGCTGAATGATGAGAACACATGGGCACATGGGAGGGAACAACACACACTGGGGCCTGTTGCAGGGGGAGCTTATGGCACACGTTTACCTATGTAACAAATCTACACATCCTGCACATGAACCCCTGAACTTAAAAGTTGGAAAAAAGAAAAAATAACATCAAAGAATAAGATGTTAGACCCAGGCAAATGGTGGGAACAAACCACAGCTTGAAATCGAGAGAGGAAGGTTTCGAGATCTTTGAAGAAATAAAATAAAACAAGGTAAGTAGTAAGTTGACACTTGCAAGTCTCAATGCCAGGCTAATAGGAGGTTTTGCTTTGTAATTTTAGTAGCCTGCAATGTCCAGGAAACCCAGGAGAAATTATGGAATGTCTGCTTTAGGCCAGTGTGCCTCAGCTTCCAGCTGAACTCAAACTTTCAAGAGTGTAAAGGCATTTGGTAGATCACCTTATAAAACAAATCAGATATAAGAGCTTTGGGAAGTACCACATCTAAATTAAGTGATGATTGGCAGTTTCCACACTGGTTTGTGGCACTAACCATTTGTTTGTAGCTTGATGATGGTAGGCCTGGCCCTGAAAGAAATCAGCCTCAAGCCTACTTCATTGAGTGGCAGAAAATGTACATGAGTCCTAGGATTTGTCTGTTTAGTAATTTGGGAGTTTTGTCCCCAGAGGCTGTGGAGAAGGGCTAAGAACATGCCAAAACCATAGGTTCGAAATTGTTTTCAGGGCACAAAGAAAAGAAAAATCTCATTATTTTATAGTTATGTAGACATATTGATCAAAGCTAGCCTTCCCTAATAATTGGAATACTCACATTATTTTCCAGATATGGCTCCAAATAACTTTACTTATTTTAGATTTGCCATCGACATTTAGACTATTCAGAAGAAAACACTGCCACAGGTCATGGAGACATTTTCAAAAGTAAATATTCCAAAAATGCCCTAAGCAAAGACAAAAATCACATCTGTCCCAAGTTAGGGTGATTTTTTTTCATTGCACCATAAACAGTGGCATATATAGTAAAACCTCAATTAATACATGTTTATTAAAATAAATAATGTTCAACGAATGAATAGCAAATACTCAGCAAAGGTTTGTTGCATAAAGTTATCATCGATTAATTAACCAGGTTAAGAGCTTTCTGGACTTGAAAGTTAAACCAAAAAGAGGAATATACAGGATATTTAAATTTACATTCTTAATTCATCAATTATTTTTACCAATGTAATTAATTGTTAATTGCCCAATATCTCTTATGTATTGCTTGCTGCCACATGGAAGAGTCCAGGTATTTATTTTTAAACCAAACGCTCCATTTTGATAGGCTGTCTTTCTTCAAAATCACTTTATAGTAGATTGGAAAGTTATACAACACAGGGAAGATTATGTTTGTTACATTTAAATCCTAACATTGCCTCATGGAAACATTTTTAGTGTACAGAACAGGAAAAAAAAATGTTTGTGCTAATTCCTGCTGATTTAATTGTTGGAATAACGACTTGGTTTATGTCAATCACTTTAGTGCCCAGGGCTGTGTGAGCTGGACAATCAACATTGATGAAAATTATCTTGGAACATTCCATAGGCACATTAAAACCTGAAAAAGCCAGGCCAGAGAGTCCACTTAGGGGGCTGATTTATCTGGTATGGTTTATCTTTAGTGTCATAGCAATTGGGAAACTGTCAGATAGCTACTGAATTATGCTTTCTATGTGATGTCTCAGACCAGCAGATCTTAATTTTAAACTGAGTACACTGTGGTTTCATTCATCCTAAAACACATTATTCTATGGATAATTTTTTAAAAAGATAAAATGTAACCTTCACTTGAAAAACTATTAAATGTATATTGCAAATTGAAATGTTTGGTGCAACTGCTACTGATCGTTCTGTTCGTTAGAAAAAAGAAAATCTGAATTGCAACCAAGATGTACATAAAGGAAAGGAAGGGTGAACTAGAGGGATTCACATTATACAGTTTCTTGACATGTAACCAGATTTAGGAAGAAAAGTTACAAATGATACATTATTAAAGTAAATCTCCTAATTGTTTTTTTCTTCTCCTCCTTCTTCATATATTTAAGCACATAATTTATGAGGAAGATAGTGATATGTGTACCAAAAATATTAATTCAAACCCTAGTTCCTCTGCTTTCTTTTTGTTTGCTTGTTAATTTTTTGTTTGGTTTATTTTAGATTCAGGGGCCACATGTGCAGGTCGGTTACAAGGATATATTGCGTCAGGCTGCAATTTGGCTTCTATTGAATCTATCACCCAAATAGTGAACACAGTACCCAATAGGTAGTTTTCAATCCTTGTTCTCCTCCCTCTTTCCCCCCATTTTGGAGGCCCCAGTGTCTACTGTTTCCATCTTTATGTGCATGTGTGCCCATTGTTTAGCTCCCACGTATAAGTGAGAACATGAAGTATTTGATTTTTGGTTTCTGTGTTAATTCACTTAGGAAAAGGGCCTCCAGCAGCATCCATGTTGCTGCAAAGGACATCATTTCATTCTCTTATGGATGCATAGTATTCCATGGTGTGTATGTACCACATTTTCTTTATCCAATCCTCTGCTGATGGCAACCTAGGCTGATTCCATGACTTTGCTATTAGAAATAGTGCAGCAATAAACATGAGGGCAGGTGTCTTTTTGATAGGATGTTTCTTTTCCTTTTATATATTCCCACCCAGATACCAGTAGAGGGGTTGCTGGGTCACACTGTAGTTCTATTTTTAGTTCTTTGAGATATTTTCATATCGTTTTCCTTAGGGTTGGACTAATTTGCATTCTCACTAAAACTGTATAAACGTTCCCTTTTCTTTTTCATCTACCTTCAAATAATTATTAATAATCATTCTGATTCTCAGCTTTCTTAAGTTTAAATATGTTTTATAACTCTCTTGAAGGCTGTTCTAAAGAAGAAAACGCTCAATATGTTTCAAAATGGCATATCACCATCTTTGTACATTCTGTTAACACTAACTTGTAATTTGTAAAATTGTAAAAGTCAGAGCTGATCTTAATTTTATTCAAATTTCCCCATGATTGTTGGTGTAAGTCTTGTTTATGATGACATGAAAAGCCAAACATTGAATTTATTCAGCAAAAATTTATATGGCAAGAACTCAGTCAGGTGCTGCAGAAGACAAGTGGATGTCTCCTAAGTTGAGACAGTAGTTAGTAATTCAGATATTATGGAAATATTACAATGATAAGCAACTGAGTTTAGCGAACTACAGAAGACAGTCCAAGTGGGTGCTGCATCAAAGGAACCAGAAGAAGCAGATACTGAAGGCCAGAAATACTCAGCAAGGGACTGGCCACCCAGGGAAGTGAGAAGCACAAGAAGAGATCAAATGAGAGAGTCAAAAGATAGATCTGGGCAAACACCCGTATTGAGCAGTGCTGGCAATTCTCCTAGCATATTCTTAAATTCTTGTGTCCTGTGGTAGGCCATCTGCATTCGAATAACTGAAGAATCTGACAATTATATGTCTTGGAGTTGCTCTTCTCAAGGAGTATCATTGTGGTGTTCTCTGTATTTCCTGAATTTGAATGTTGGCCTGCCTTGCTAGGTTGGGGAAGTTCTCCTGGGTAATATCCTGCAGAGTGTTTTCCAACTTGGTTCCATTCTCCCCGTCAATTTCAGGTACACTAATCAGACGTACATTTGGTCTTTTCACATAGTCCCACATTTCTTGGAGGCTTTGTTCGTTTCTTTTTACTCTTTTTTCTCTAAACTTCTCTTCTCACTTCATTTCATTCATTTGATCTTCAATCACTGATACCCTTTCTTCCAGTTGATCGAATCGGCTGCTGAAGCTTGTGCATTTGTCACGTAGTTCTAGTGCCATGGTTTTCAGCTCCATCAGGTCATTTAAGGACTTCTCTACACTGGTTATTCTAGTTAGCCATTTGTCTCCAACCCAAATATCCATCAATGATAGACTGGATTAAGAAAATGTGGCTATATACCATGGAATACTATGCAGCCATAAAAAAGGATGAGTTCATGTCCTTTGTAGGAACATGGATGAAGCTGGAAATAATCATTCTCAGCAAACTCTCACAAGGACAAAAAACCAAACACTGCATGTTCTCACTCATAGGTGGGAATTGAACAATGAGAACACTTGGACACAGGAAGGGGAACATTACACACTGGGGCCTATTGTGGGGTGGGGGGAGGGGGGAGGGATAGCATTAGGAGATATACCTAATGTAAATGACGAGTTAATGGGTGCAGCACACCAACATGGCACATGTATACATATGTAACAAACCTGCATGTTGTACACACATACCCTAGAACTTAAAGTATAATAAAAAATAAAAATAACTGAAGAAATAGTAGATGATAGAAGCTTGTTCCCAAACTATTTTCATATTAAAGAAATAAAATTGCTAAAAATATTTGGGACAAAAAAATCTGTAATAAATTGTGTATGGAGGTGTTTGATATGCCCTGTTAATAAAAACCGAAATAATGTCGAATAAAAATTGTACAATAGAATCATAAAGTAAGCATAAATGATTAAAACCCTTGTCACGACAACTGACTAGAAACAGGATGTATTATGCACAATTATGTAGCCATTGGATATAAATAATGTATAATATATATAAATAACATGAGTGAAAAATAATATATAATATAATCTGTATAAAACAATATATAATACTAATATATAAAATAATATATAAATTATGTAATATATATAATATTATATATAGATATCAATATACATGTCTGATGTTCCAGAGTAGTAGATACTTGGCTTAAATCTCTCCAGCAGCACTGGTATGTTATTTTATATTTCAGCTTCTACTGTTTTATTCATATGGATAATAAATATATGTAGGCATTTCATAGTGTACATTACTCTGTGATTTTAAAATATTTGTTCTGCAAGCTAAATAAAAATCACCTTTCTAACCTCTTCATAATACCTCAGCAATGTAAATGTGAAACAAATACTGTTTCTGTCCTATGACTTCAATCTTATGTGAACTCCATATTTAAGTCCACACAAATTTATCAACGTTTTCATTTCCAAAAATGTTGGTTATCATTCCAAAAGGGAAAAACAGCCACAATTCCCAGAAACATTTGTTACTATATTTTTAAAGATTAGCTATCCATTCTCAAATTCATTACCTGACTCAAAATTTTCATGCTTACAGCATTAGTAAAATTTGAGTGTAGTAAAAATCCCATTCTAAGGAAAAAAATGTCACTTTATGTTGAAAATGTTTGATGGTGATTAATCCTGGATTCTCATTTCTATGAATCCATTGACTCTGTCTGGCTATGAAGTCACTAGATCAAATTATTTCAGTGAACTAAATTATACAATACCAGTCTCCAAATTATAAACACAATTTATTACTAAGTTATGAGTAAGAATATACAGAGTGCTCAGAGTGTCTGGAGAATTCAGGGCAGCAGGTACACAATTTAAAAAGAAAAAAAAATACCCTATTTTCTTAGAAATGCTCAAGTGTCCAGGGCTAAGTTTTCCTTCTGAAATATGAAGGTTCTTCTCTGAGTAGAAAAGTAACTCTCCATTCCATTTATAATCTAGGGTTCAGGTGGGAGGCAATGTAGTAGGCCTATAGGTACAAAGTTCAGTAGGCAAGGCCCGTTCCTGTTTAGCCTTAGGATGAAAGATGGCATTTAGCAGAGGCAATTTTGGCATCTCCATCCCAATATTTTTATAATACTCATATAATGATAAGAAAGTCGTTGATGAAGAAAAAGATATCAACTATGCAGTTTTTGTTTGATGTTCTGCACTATCATTCCATTAATTTTTAAAGGAAAAAAAAACTCTAAGTTAGTAGTTTGTAAGCATCAGTTTCCATTATCTGCTGAATAATAATATATTTTTAAAAACCTCCTCCTCTTCCTTATAATTACTACATTTTATTGATGTGTCTTCTATCCTGGTGTTTATATTTTGGAAAGTTGTGCAAATTAGGCTATATGTGATAACACCAAATGCTAAGCAGTCTTTTGATTGGTTGATGCTGTGGTTTCTAGCATGAGTAAAGCAATCATGAGAAAGTTGGTTCCCATATTAAATTCACAGTAGCACACAAACAATATCAAACCCCTACTAAAATTTCAAGCAACCCCCAAATTTATCAAAGGTCACCATGCATCGGTTATTCATACAAAGCCAGTAAAATAAAGCAGATGCCACATGTTGATGTATTCCTGTTTGCTGAATTTATTAACCAGATGCAGAATTTTACTTATTGCTCGAGTGCTTCGATACCACGAAGATAGGCACTTTAAGAATATGCAGATAGGGAAATTAAACAGCATCACTTGACTGTGTGTCTGCTGCATGACAATGCATAACGAATAAGTGGTATGATTTGCTTCATTTTCCCATTTACATAATTCAAAGCTTTGACATCATGGAAATATATCATGGGATTGTATCCTGTTACATCACGCATAAAATTTAATAGTGTAGTTATATAAGCTTTGAAAACAGAAGCATAGGGAAATGAGATGCACTTACACACTAATCAAGATAAATGCAAATTGAAGGCATGAACTGAGTATCTTCACCAGGACTATGTATAAAAATAAACTAATTTGAGTTATTCATACATAAATGACGATCCCAATCTTAGTTTGAATAATTAATAAAGAAAAAGGCAGAAATAAATTAGATAAAAACAAATCCCTTAAAAAAAAAAAAAAAAAAAAAAGAAATAACACAGTCTTCATTAAAAAACTCTAAGGGCTGTGAATGCAAACCCTAGGTCAGAAGGTAAGATTAGGCTTCTTAAGTGCACCATGTAAATAACAATCAAGTTTTAAGGCTAGGTGTGGTCCTCACACCTGCAATCCCAGCACTTTGGAAAGCCGGAGGACTGCTTGAGCCTAGGAGTTCAAGACCAGCCTGGGCAATATAGTGAGACCCCCATCTCTACAAAAATTTAAAAATTAGCCAGGCTCGTTAGCCATGAGTTTGTAGTCCCAGCTATTCAGGACACTGAGGCAGGAGGATCCCTTGAGCCCAGGTTCGAGGCTGTAGTGAGCTATGATTGTACCACTGCACCCTATCCTGGGCAACAGAGCCAGATCCTGTCTCAAAAACAAATGAACAAATATCAAGTTCTCCTTCATTAAGTATCTTATAAGGAGTGAAGACAAATGAGGGTCAAGAAAGACGAGGAAGCTGGCTTACAGCAAACAATAATTACTTTGCTAATTAGAAACTGGAAATTCAGCCTAAGATTTTTAAAAATATTATTTAAAATTTAAATATTAAAATATATAAAAATTTCATTTAAAAACTTTAAAAACATTTCCTTTTGGATTGGCAAGGGCTTTTAAAATATATCTTGAATAATTTAATATGTATGTCAAAACTTTGGGAATTTTACACTATGCTAAGACTGCAGCAAACTGGTTTTGTGTGGACCCCACATAGGCTCATTATTAGGTGATGACATACATACAATTTATTTTAAAACAAGATTTTTCTGTGTTTTAGAATCACCTCACAGATAACTGCTGAAGTGAAGAATGATTACTTTACCATAATAAATAACAAAGCAAACTGACATAGAACGACATAGAGGAGGGTCTAGAATAAACAAAGATCTCAATCCAAATTTGAGCTTTGCAGGGTTATATGCTATAAAATCTGCTACACTTGTGGCTCTTATCTAACCTCAGTAAAGTTTCAGTTTCTTCTACTATGAAACAAGAACAATAATATCCATATCACCAGATATGGCTTGTGAATTAAACATAAAAAATAGTACAGTGTCTGGATATTTCAAGTAGTATGTATATAGCATAAATATAGAAAGGAGGAAAAGAAGGAAAGAGGAAAGAAAAGAAGGAAGAAACAAAGGGAGGAAGATTGCTTATTATGGCATTAATATACACATAAGAATATAATACATATTAAACTGTACTTTTTAAAATTAAGGCTTTCAGGAAAACAACTTCCCAGAATAAATCCCTATTTCTGATAATAATCAGAAATGCTCTGTGAGCACTGTCATGTATTTTAATTATAAGCTTTTGCTAAAACTCTTTACCAAAGTTAAGTGATATGAACTTTAAAAGAAGTTTCTGAAGATATTTAGGTATTTTATTGATATAGTCTACCCACAAAATTAAAAATCAGTCATACACTTTTATAAAATTCTTCTAAAAGTTACTTGAAGATTTATGACAAATGAATGAGTATAAAAATATTTAACTACAAAAGACTGTTAGAATAAAACCATATAGAATATAAAATAAAAATTTACGTAAATGATGGGTAAACATACATAACAAGATTAAAAGGTCATATTATTCTTGAAAGAAGAAATTTATAATGCAAGTCAATAATGCAATAATCTCAACCCAAACTTAGATAATGTTAACAAAGACTGAGAGTGAATGGAAGCTAGAGCTGAAATTAGAAGCTGAGTATAGACTTGGTCTCAAACAGGGAAGACTCAAAGATGTTGAGTCACTTTGGCCTAACAATGAGTAGAGGAGAACGGATGCTGACGGAAACCTTAAAAATACTCACGTCCCCTCCCTTCGCTGACAATTAAAAGCTTGGAAAATATAAAAGACAAACTCAAAGAAAAGAATAAACCAACTCTTAACCTTCTTTTAAATAGAAAAGAGATACGATAGTGTTGGAAAAATTCAATTTGAGATTATTTATTCACAAATGCTTTGATATGCTCCCTTCATTCCAAGTTACTTAATATTTTTAATTTTTTTAAATGTCAAATTTTGTGTACTTTTTAGCACATGATAAAATGTGTACTTTATTTACCCATAAAATGATTTTCATTACCTAAAATTAGGCTTTCAGAATAAAAATATTTTATCATCTATTAGTATATATATTTAACTATAGCCACAAAGTTCAATTACTTAAGAATTTCTTATCTTGAATGTGAGGTACATATGTATCCAAAAATATTTATAGAATATAAAATTTCCAATCACGTAAAAATAAAATCTTAGAAAGTGGTCAAATATATATCAAAAATTCAATTGTAAGTCATTAAATATGAAAACTGAAATTGAGATAGCAAGTCACTCCCTCTTGTTATCAGAAGAGAATTTGGCTGAGTCTCTTACGTGATTTTTTTTTTCTGTAATAACATAGTTAAGTAGCAGCAGAAACAAAAATAAACTCCAGAACCCCTACTTAACTATCCCACCAGGTACTATATTCTATAACATATTGTTTCTCTTCATCTTTGAAAAAAACCTGTCAGCTTTACATTGAATTACTGAAAATTACAGTGTAAACATTTATAAAAAATTATGCCAAAATGCAGTATTAAAAAAATAGATCAGTAAACAATCTTTAATTAATGGAAAATTTGAAAGAACTAGAGATTTTTTTATTTCTAAAATTAAATTTTCAGCAAAATCCAAAGGCAAAATAAATATTGAACATTTTAAAATTAATCCTTACAGGAGTCATAACACTGGGTACACGCAGAAAGGTTAATTATTAGCCTGATCTCTCAAACTAAAAGTAAAGTGATTGTTCAGAAGAATGAAGACCACAGCGCTTATTGTGTTGTGACATATCAGTAATTGATTACATGGATTTATCAAACTCACACATTAGTGATAATCAAATTTGATTTTTATAAAACTATATGATGATTACAAGAATAACTTAAAACAAAATTACATTTGCTTTGGAAGTTTAAAATAAAGAGACTGAAGAAAATATATAGATACTAACCATAAAAAAAAATTATATATGTAGTAATACTAATGCCAGTAAGAAAAAAAATGTAAACCAATGCTTCAAAGGGTTCACAATACAGTAAAAGACGTGGAGTCCACAGAGAAGCCATTTCAATTACAAACCTAACATTATTACTTTTAGATTTCTAAAGGACTTGCATGCCTAAACCCTTCGGAGGAAGCAGGAATTTAGTAAAACAGAGAATATCCAACATAAATTTAACAAGTTTCTTCTCATAGGTATATACATAAAATCCTGTCTGCATTGACATCCTTTTCAGATATACAAAAACTATTCATGAAAACTGACCACCAGCTGGGTTCCAAAAGATCACAAACAATTTCAAAGAATTGGTATCTTACAGAACCAACGTTTTTGACCATGGTGTAACTACAGTAGAAATCATTAATTAATAGATACTGCAAAAACTTTATGCAAAAAATTTCTATACGTTTGGAAACTCCAGTAGCCCATGAGTTATAACAGGAAATCCCAAGAGGAAAAAAGAGAAAAAAAAGAAAGAAAATCAGAACTTTATAATAAAAGGAACACTTTTTCAAACGTATGGGAAGAAGTTAAAAGGGAAATGCATGAAATACATTTATTAAAAACTATAAGACTGAGAAGAATAAATTTAAGGTAATTCAACTTAAGAAGTTAGAAAAAGAATGAGAATGTATTAAACAATCTAAAAGGAAGGATTTAATCAAAGCAACAGTATAAAATAGCGAAATATAAACACAGAAATAGAGAGAGCCAAAATGCAAACAAAATTATTTAAAGAGACTAAAGAGTAAACAGTCTTCCAAAAATGAAAGAGAAAACTTACAAAGAATTTTAGAATTGAAACGCGAATAGCTATTTATAGAATGGATGGCAAAAATCATAAGGGACTACTGTCAGTATTTTCATTCAAATAAATTTGAAAATCCAAGGCATTTCAACCACATAATTGACAAAAGATTAATAGAATGATCAAAGAATTCCTACAAACTAAAAGGACAAGCATTCTGTTTCATAAGGAAACACCAAAATGTCCGCTACAGTACTAATTGCAGTAGCAAAATGTTTGAAGAAAATGAAATATCCTCTACCAGAGAATTGCTAAACCATGGGTCATACAACAGATTTTTATATATATATATATATAAAAGCTATAGGCATCAACAAGGCTTAATCCCTAAAATAAAACATAAACAAAAACACAAAATAATATATTGAAGAATGTATGTTCAGCACAACATAATTTACAAAAAGTCGGATAGATCAATGATATGCGTAAACGTGAAAAAAATGCACAAAAATAAAAATACTAAATTCAGAATATTAGTTAACTTGGCGGAGGACAGGGAATGAGATTTCTGAAGGCTTATATGGGAGTCTTCAATTTACATGTAAGTTTTTATCTCATAACAATATCTGGAAACATAAGGCAAAATGAAAGACTCTGATAGAGCCCCACCAGGGGTGACTGAATCTTTTAGGTCCCTGTCCTCCTCTGTATATTTGGAATATGTTATAAAAGAAAAAAATACATGAGTAAATTTCATATTTCTTTGTTTTTATAAAGTATAAGATTAAACCCAATTTAACTTACATTCTGAAAAAATCAGTATACTATTCTTACCAAAATGTAATAGTTTTTTTTTTAATTTTCCATGACATTGTGTTAAAATTTTTGAGCTGTATCTTTTCGGTGATAAATACTCCAGTATCCTCAATATTAAATTGAAGGCCTCCATGGAGTTAATGAAGTTCTTTAAGATTTTAAAGCACTAAACAAATGGAAAATGGCAGACAGGCTGCTTCAGTAAAGGTGCTAGGAAACAGAAGGCACAATTTATATGGAAAATAAAGGCCTGAAGGGTCACTCCTCCTCCAGTCTTGAGATGGCTTTTACATAGATCATATTGGCACTCCGAATGGCCTGCTGACTTTCCATAGTGTAATAGAGACAACACCTTTTGACTCCAAACTTATTAAGGTTACTGCCTAGAAAAACCCATCCTCCACTCTTCAGTGTTCATAGGAGCACAATGCCTATAGAGATAAAGGGATGAGATGCAAAGAGAATCACTTCCTTCTCTTCACTATTAAAACGGAAATGTCTTCGAGTGAGTCTTTAGTCAGTTCAGTAGTAATGAAAAGATGAAGACATCCTCTGATTAAAATTTCCCACGTCAGATGTAAATGTGCACATGGGTTTTTGTTGGCAGTAACCTTAGTACGTTTGGAGTCAAAAGGTGTTGTCTCTGTTACACTCAGATTATGGAAAGTCAGCAGGCCATTCGGAGTGCCAATATGATCTATGTAAAAGCCATCTCAAGACTGGAGGATGAGTGACTCTTCAGGCCTTTATTTTCCATATAAATTGTGCCCTCTGTTTCCTAGCACCTTTCAGGAAATGAAAGTTATATCACACAAAACTATGAAATAGTAACTTACACACAAATCTAAGTTATATCACACATAACTAAGAAACAGGACTTTACCACGTTAGAATTAGAACTTGGCTAATAAAATCAAGGGAGGCTATAGGGAAAGAGCCTAGACTTCCAAGTCCACCGGCAGGCCACTTAGTAGCAAGATTTGTGGCCCAGTCGCTATTTGTGAAGTCTGCTTCCTCATTTGATAACAACAATACCTATGTTCAGATGTTATTTTAAGGACCAAAACTATAGTACATGACATAGAATATGTTCAATAAATGATTGTTAGAATTTATTGATGGAGGGTAGAAACTAAATGCATGGAAACAGGTGCACAACAGCTAGTTGTCATTGACAGCAAATAACTAAAACCTACAAGGAGGAGAAATTTTGCCCTGCCTCTCCTACCTCCAGCCTGATCCTGCTGAAACAGTCAGTGACAGCCAGCTGCGGTGGCATTCTTAAGGGCTGGTGAATGGTAGTGCTGACTAAAACTCAAACAGCAAATTGTTTATGATTGTTTTGCTTTGGGTCTATGTTGGGGAGGGCCAGGAAATGGCAGAGGGTGTGAAGGAATGATGTAGAGTCCACAGGATGAAACACTTGGGTGCCAATTCCTTATGTACGGGTTTAAGAAGAGAGAAGCCAGAAACTGCACCTTATGGAACTGATTAGCTGTGTGAATTCCTCACGCATGAGTCCATGGCAGCCTGCAGTAACACTATGAAACTCCTCAGCAGGCAGCTCTTTTGGTCACTGGCAGCTAAGATGACCCTTTCATCAGGGATGATTTGTTTATTTCTGTGCCCCAAAGAATCTTTGCAAACATGAAGACATACAGAAGGGAGAAGATGGCATAGAATACTATTTTACCAAAGTTTTAGGAAATTGAGAATTAGAACAGTTTTATAACTCCTCCCTCATGAATGATGTGAAGTTTACCGTTTACTAGTTCACTAAAGTGCTTTTATTCCTGCACACATGAAGTGTTTTTAAATATTTCTATTTAAGGCACAGAAAATGCAAATTAAAATGCATAAGACAATAACAAGGACAATTTTTACTCTCAGTTAATAGTCAATCTTTTAACAGTTATGAATTATTCATCATAAATGTAACATACACTTGCCACTTTGATACAGAAATACTCAGAAATCTACAAATTGACTAGGATTATGTGGTTTATATCTTTTAGATATCTGATTTCTTTTAGCATTATTTTTTACTAACAAAGTCAAATAAAATAGCATCTACTATGTTGCAGACTACAATGTCCTTTTACCTAGATTATTCAAATTAATACTTACAATGAGCTTACTGTAACCATATTCTAGATGATGAACATAAAGCAAAGAGAAATTAAAAGTTATCTGAGATTAAATAGAGAGTAATTAGGCAGAATTCCAACTTAGTTTTGCTTACGTGACTTTCAAATTCTTTCAGTTGTCAAAACACAGCATTTATCACTTCAGTGACATACGGACAGTGGAAATACTGCTATGATCTTTAAAACACAGGTCTTATTTTTTTTTTTTACTTCAGGTGCCTTTATATCTGTGTTTAGGTAGCTTGTTAGTTTCTTATTGCTGCTGGCATAAAGTACTACAAGTTTAGTTGCTTAAACATTAGAATTTTTTTTTTTTTTAACAGCTTTGCAGATGAAATGTCTAAAATGGTTCTCACTGGGCTAAAATCAAGGTGTCTGGCAAAGCCTGTCAGGGGCTCTAGAGAAGAATACATTTTCTTCCCTTTTCTAGCTTCTAGAAGCTCCATGCACTCCTTGGCTCATGGCTTCCTTCCATGTTCAAAGCCAGCACTAACCAGATGAGTCTTTTTCACATCAGTCATCCTGAATCTGACTCCCTATCCTCTCTCTTTCACTTATAAAGAGACCTGAGAAGACACTGGAACCACGTAGATAATCCAGGATCATCATCTTTCCATCTCAAGATCCTTAATTTAACCACATCTGCAAAACCCCTTCTGCCATGTAGGTTACATGTCCACAGGTTCTAGGGAGTAGGTTGTGGACATCTTTGGGGGCCATTATTCTGCTTAACACAGGTAGATTTGAGTTATCAAAAAACTATTTATCTATACCAGTGTGAAGTGGGATGAATAAACATAGGAAAACATTTAAATATTTCTTAGGGTATCCACTGATAAGTCCTAACGAGAACTGTTATATATTACATAAAAATATAACTTTCTCAAATATACCTACAATTCCTGAAAATACAGATTGTCAAGGGTCTGCACCAACATATACATTCTAATAGAAACTCATGTACTTAAGAGCATTGTCTGTATATTCTATCTGTCCTATTACAGCTAAGTAATTTCTATATTTCACAGTTTTCTGTAGCTCCTTTCATCTGTTCATTCCAATTTGTATATATGTATACATTCAGAAATGCATGCAGATTATCATGCATATATATGAGTAGTTTAGAAGACCTTGTTAATAGCCTGCCTAGCTGTCTATGATCTCAGTATTTTCAGTAGATACCAGTCCAACTTCCATCTGTGATCATCTCCATTTCATTCCCTGAGTTTTTGCTCTTACTGCCAGAACCCATTCTGCCCACTTACAGCAGACAGGAGACAAGGCATTATGCTCCCCAGAGCAGCCCTAAGCCAAAGCTTAACAAGAGTTTTTGTATAAATGTAAATACCCAGCTCCCTCACACCTTGGTCATGATAAGTCTGAGTTGTGTGTTCTACACTGTTTCATAGAGCCCCCCAGCAGATTTAAACTCCAGATACCCATAATGATAGCTTGCTTGATAACATATCATTTATTGGGTCCTCTCCCATCCTGTCTCATTTTACCATTTTCCTGCCAAAGTACCCTGGGATCACCTCCTAGATGGACTCCTTGCCTCAATTCCCTGTCTCAAAGTCTACTTCTAGGGAACCCCAAATTAAAACACTCAGAAATATTTATAGATAATCATTATCATCCCTTGGTATGCTAGGTAAATACTAAACTATAATACATCTATAATCCTACTGATACACATATTCGTATTCACATTACTATGAATAGTCAACCCATAGGTTCATTTCTCTACGATGAATGTATTACCACATTACAACACAGTCAGTCAGATATTTTTAGGTTGATGACTCATCTAAACAGCTGAATGATGTATCTAGTTAAGTAATGCATTACTTACTGTGATGCACTGTCAATGCATTACAGTAACGATTTATTATATGAATGCTATATTCCTATGCCAGAGATTGTTTTACAGATATATTAGCTGATACAGTAAGTTAAGAGAATAATTTGGCACATGGGAGAGAGCATAATGTGATGTAGAGGTCAAAGACTATAGGTAAAGTTCTAATATCTGACATACGTGAGCTCAAATTCTGACTCTGCCACTGAAATAACTGGATAACCCTGGGCTTATCTCCCACATTCATGACTTTTTAAATCCATTAAATGATAACAATATACATTTATAATATTCTGAGATTACAGGAGATACTAATTTATTATTTAATAAAATGTACTAAATGCTTACAAGCATTTTTTGAATGTCAAAAATTACTCTAGGTTCTGGGAATTTGCCTATGAACAAAACACTTCAAAGCTTCTGGAATTTCTTCTAAAGAAGTAGAATCAATTAAGGAATAAACAATAAATAAAAAAAGAAAATGAAGTGTTGATGACAATAAACTGAGGGTCATGATAGAAACTGGGTGTCTACTTTAGAACAGATAAGGAAGGGTAGATTCCCTTAAGGAATTGGTAGCTGGGACCTCCACAAAAAAGAGCCAGTCATGCCCATCTAGGGAAGAACATTCTGGGCTCTTTGAAAAGAATGTGCTTACATGTTATACAAGAAAGAACTGTAGCCTTTTGAAAAGAGCGGGCATGGCATGTGGTAGGGATGAAAAAAAAAAAATGTACTCCGATTCTGATAGGTCTTATCATCCATACAGAGTCTGGATTTTAGTACAGATATGATGGAAAGAAGTCACTGGTAGGTTGAGATGTAGAAATGATATTATCTCATTTACAATGAAACTCACCCTGGCTTCAAGAAGTAGATTAGATTTTAAGGGTGTAAAGTGAGAAAAAGATAGGACAATTGCAATCACCAGAGCAAAGGATGATGCAAGCTTAGTCTAGGAGAATAGTAGTGGAAATGCAGTGAAATGGATGGATTTGGAATATATTTCAGAGGAAGAGAAGCTTTTTGACTTCCTGATAGATTGCTGGAAGGTTTAGGCAATTAGGTAACATGAAAAATCAAGGATGTTTGCCAGATTGGTTATATGAATTATATACAAAGCACTCTGTTCAATTCTGGACACATATTAAACACTCAGTAAATGATGGCTAGACAATAACGCTTGGTGGCTAGAAAAGAGAACTTAAATATAGACTGGTAAAATGAGGAAAAAATGGACAGAGTATAATAACAGGTGATGGAAATCAGTATTCCTTATTAATTATTCCTTATTCATACTTTTTTTCTAAGTACCATTCATAATCTAGACCTATATAACTAAACAGTGGTTAGGGGCTATAAAGGAACACACATGTGGTACTTGTCTTCGTTTCCATTTCAATTAGATGCCAACTGAATGGAATAAGCAATGATAAATACACAAGAATTAGAAGACAAAGGTCTCTAGATCTGTGATAAAAGTTTGTAATATCAATATGAGAACAATATTATCCACCTCTTCTAATCTAAGTCATGCCACTCTATGCACAGAGCATTAAACTATAATGGCTAATTTGATCTGTTAACAATGATTTCAATAATAGAAAGTAAGACTCATACTGCTAACACAATCATATTGGTGCAGTCATAGATAATCAAATTCTAAAATAATTCTAAGTATGTATTACCAGGGCTAAAAAACTTTAAAGAACATCAGGAAAAAAAAAAGTGCTCTTCATTAACAATGTTTGTGATTATTCACCACCTTGGGTTTAACTTTTAAATTCTCTTTCTTCTAGTTGAACATACCTTCTGCTAATTTTCTTCATTGTCTTTTTCAGGTTCCAATTCTTTCTCACAGATTTCATTCTCATGTAAGTATCCTTATGTTTAAAGAGCAATAGTCCTCTTTAATCTACCCGAAATTATAATTAACCTAATTAAAGATTTGGAGTCCTAAAGGAAAATTTATGTTCAGGAAAAGTATAGATTTACCATGTTTGGGGGAATATTATTCCATTTTATTTAATATACAGTCTTTTACTTAATCCCCATAAAGGTAGAAACAGAACTTCACT
Organism: Chlorocebus sabaeus; assembly: GCF_047675955.1. Classification (NCBI taxonomy): domain Eukaryota; kingdom Metazoa; phylum Chordata; class Mammalia; order Primates; family Cercopithecidae; genus Chlorocebus; species Chlorocebus sabaeus. Next base: position 127,437,298 of record NC_132910.1, read on the forward strand.
GGACATATCCTGAATCTGAAATTTCATATTTCATAAATCTGAAATTGTGTATTCTGCTTCTCACCACTTTCTTTTGTAAATTACTCATTCATTCAATAATATAGATTCTTTATTACTTGGTTATGTGTGAAAATTCTTTGTATTTTTAGCCCTTAGGAGAGAAGTTATTTAGACATAGTCTCATTAGAGTGAGAAATAAGATATACTGAAAAATAAGTCATTAGTAGAAAGAAGCAAAGATTGGTTACCAGCAGCAAACAATATTCTATCATATATTTGAGGACAAATATTTCCTCAGTCTTGGAGAACAAATAAGCTAATTGCCTCAGTTTTTCTTAATACAGTTTATTCATAATCATTGTGAGGTTTGCCACACTTTAGTCACCTTACCGATCTACCAAATGAACATCCAGAAGTTTAATTTCTTTTCCAGTAGGAAATTCATATTTAGATGAACAAGTATCAAGCATCAATCATACCAGACACTTCCCAGAGCTAGGACATGCACATTTTTCAGTTTTGGCAGCTGGTGCTAGAAAACCTCCCTCTTACTCACTAAAACTGAATTAAATGTGGTTATCAATCTTGATTGTTGTCAGGGAGGAGGTAAGGTACATTAATAAGTAGCTTCCCAAATCAACAACTTTCTGACCTACTGCATTTCTTGCTCTGAGTAACCTATCTCCAGAAAATGGGCTCCTCTTCTAATCCTAGTTAGTTACTTTAGTTTGTGTCCTGTATGCAAAGTCTGAGACCTTTCCATGTGTCTACCTCTGGCCCCACATTGCATTCAAATACCAGTTGTCATTTACATCCATGGTATCAACGCCTTCTCTCCTCAGATGCCCAGGTTCTAGCCCTTTCTTGTACTCATACCATCATACAGTCATTGCAGCAACAAAATCCTGGTTTCTTTCATGTATTTAGCTTCCAGTGGCATTTGCTCAGCTCCATCCTTGGCATTGCAAGTTCATCCCACTGCCATCCAGGGCCAGTGATAACAGCCACCATTACTCATCTAAAAGTTCATTGTTAGCAAATTATATTTTAAATGCCCTAAGAGAGTTTCCCATTGAAAAGATTGAGACTTTCTGAAAAGCTAAGAAACTAAAATAATACCTTACTGAAGTAAAAACTGAAAAACCATACTTGTTATTGAATTGGATTGTCATGATGAATTTTCTGCAACTTATATTTAGAAATTAAATGTAACAGATTTCCTTTTGGAAAGATTTCTTAGACCTGCCAATTTTGGGGTTGAGCCCATATATTTGGGAGAGTAGGGGGAAAAAAAGGTACTTTGTTCAACCATAAAAAAAGAAGAAAATCCTGCCATTTGCAAAAAGATGAATAAAACTAAAGGGCACGATGCTTAACAACATAAGCCAGGCACAGGAAGACAAATATGCATGATCACACTTAAATGTAGAAACTTACAAAAATTAAACTGATAGAAGCAGAGAGTAGAATGGTGGATACCAAGGACTCGGGGACTGGTGTGGCGGTCAACAGGGAGACATCGTGTACAGGGTACAAAGTTTCAGTTAGACAGGAGGGATAATTTCTGAAGATCTAATGTACTCATGGTGACTATGGTAAATATAATAAAGTGAGTAGATTTCAAACGTTCTCATCACAAAAAATGATAAGTATGTGAGATGCTAGATGTGCTCATCAGTTTGATTTAATCATTCCACAATGTACATCAATCAAAACGTCACAGTGTACACCATGCATATATCCGAGTTTTCATTTCTCATTTTAAAAAAGTAAATAAATAAATAAAATAATTTAAGTCTTCAATCTCCAAATACATCACTAGAACAAGACACGCTCTTTGGAGAGGAGAGATGCAGCAACTGGTTTATATTGCATTTGCCAGTGAAATAAATTTAATTATTGGGACTGTTTGAATAAAATATATTTAAATATTTTAAAAATTTTAAAATGTTAACATGGTATCACTGAATAAGGCATAGCTTCCCAATTTAGAGAAAATATGTAAAGAAATAAGTGCTTTTTACACAGAAAAATATAAAAATAGTTAATAACAAGGAGGACATAAAACAAGTAAGTCGAAATGAGGTAATGCAGTTTTAAAATCATATTCTTGAGGGATAGATCAGGAGATGAAAAATAGGGTATTTTAAGTGATATTTTTAAAGCAGGCTATGAAATAATACTTTGAGCAGGTTTTATTTTCTCTGATTATAGTTTTGGAAAATATAGAGCAAAGAATGGTAAGTTTTAATGGTGGTGTTACAGATATACATTGTAAGATATTTATGCTTTTTAGAAATCACCTACAGAGATCTTAAAGTTCTTCTGTAACTTGAAAAACAATTCAAAATATAGGCCATTTTTAATTGAATTTTTTGCATAGGTTTCAATTAAGATACAAGGCAACAGGCTTTTCCCTAATAGCTGCACCCAAAGAAAAAATAATTTCTCTAGGCAAAGCCATCTTTTAGTGGTTGGTAGATTTAACCTGACTCAATTAAGCCCTCCTAAAATATCTTCCAATGTTTCTAGGTTATACTGTCTATATATTCTGAATAAATATTTATCAGCCCTGTAACTGAAGGTTTCCCAGAATAGTAGGTAAGAAAGAAATGTAATGAGGATTCCACTCCACAGCAAGCTTTTTCTCTTTCCTTTTCTTATCCAACACTCCCCCTTACATATCTATTCCAGAGCTTTTTTCATACAAGCTAAAGCTGTTCTCTACAACACAGAATGAAAGACTTAGCCCTTTCTCTAGCCAATTTTTCCCATGCATGTGATTTTGCCAAAGTCATATTTATTCCCCTCAAATACTCCATTCATTAATAATCTGCTGATTCCAAAACAATGAATTTTTTTTCAGGAACTGAAGAAATGCGATATTGAGGCGGCTTCGAGTGGCACTGATCTTAGCTGAACGTATTCTAAGCTTATCATCATTCACTCATGGTACTAGCAACAACTGTTTTGCACATGGTGAAATCATACATAGGTAGGAAAAAGAAGTTTAGGATACTGCAAGTCTGGCCGCATGAGCAAAGGTAAAAGATCCCATGAATTTGAAGTGATTTCCTCCACTTCAGAAGTAGAAGGGAAAAAGTTCTCTATTTTCTTGTGATTGGTGAAACAAAAACAAGTAAACATTTAAAAAAGTGTATGATTATTGATCTTATAAAAAATTGTCCTAAAATTGTAAGAAAATTAAATTATGTAAGTGATATACTAATATACTTAACTTTTCTTGCAATACCTTTTCTCTCAAGTACATTAATATTCAATGTAAGTATCAATGAGAACTTATTTAAGGCCTCAGTGAACATTCTAATATAAATATCCTTAACCTAGGATCATACGTATAAAAATATTGTGAATATAAAATCATAATATACAAACTGGTTCATAACTATATGCCCATGTAAGTTTTCTGAGGAGTAAATACATGAGTTTTATAGATGCTCCCTAAATAAAGAAACAAGGAAACTATGTCACAGTTTTATTAAGATTATAGGAATTTGTAATGCTGAATACTACATTAAGGACAATAGTGAATGAATAAATCAGTAAATACATGATTTTTATAGGTGCTCCCTAAATAAACAAGGAAAACTATGTCACAGTTTTATTAAGATTACAAGAATTTGTAATGTTGAATACTGCATTAAGGACAGCAGTGAACGCATGTGTGTAGGTGCACGTGTATGTATCTTCTGTCTCTGACTGTCAACCAGTTTCCCTACATTATACATGTGCCTATGTAACCCTGAAAAAATAACCACATACTTAACACCTTTGCTAACTTTATTCTTATAGGACACAAAAATAATAAAAGGGAAGTGCTTTCAGGCAGACGGAAGGGGTCAGAGGAGAGAGGAAGGCATGGAATACAAAATGAAACAGCAGAGAGTACTAGAATTCAGAGTTGGAAGAAGCCATCAGCCTGGAAGAAAATCTGGCCCAAGACAGAGAAAGGTAAGAAAGCAATAAAGAGTAAGCTCAGCTGTCTCTGACCTGTCAGTTTTCTTTAGAATACATTTATTCCACTCGACTAAGCAACTGCCCCGCCTCTGTGTCAGCGAAGCTCAGGGAAGAGGTGGAAACCTATTTCACCCCATACCTATGACTGAAGAGGCTCTGGCTGCACAGTGGACACCACGGTAGCTAACATCAGATGTAGGCTCAGAACATGAGGCCTGAAAGTCACCAGGTCTTAGGGACAGTTCTAAAATTTCTTATAAAAACTGAATCGGTTATTTCTTGGAATGGTTTGAATGTCCCTTCCAAAACGCATGTTGAATTCTAATTGCCAATGTAAGGACATGAGGGGGAGGTAGGGCCTTTAAGAGGTGATTAGGTCATGAGGGCTTTGCCCACATGGGTGGGTTTAATGCCTTTACAAAAGGGCTTTCATGTGTCATGGGTTCTCTCTCTTTGCTCTTCTGTCCGTCTGCCATGTGAGGAGCAACATTCCTCCCCTCGAGAGGATGCAGCCTTCAAAGCGCCACCTTAGAAGCAGACACTGGGCCCTCACCAGGCTCCTGACCTGTCAGCAACTTGATCTTGAACTTTCCAACCTCCAGAACTGTGAAAACTAGAATTCTATTTTTTATAATGTACCCAGTTTTAGGTATTCTGTCACAGCAGCACAAATCAGACTTAAGACATTTCTAACAGTTCGGTAGAAGAGACTCTTTCTGAAAAAGTGCATCTATCTATCTATTTATCTACATACATGCACACATATGTACTTCTATATGCTTAAACATATGTGTGTCTGCACATGAAGATCTATTAAGATGGTAAAGTATTCCTGGGGGTGCAAAAGTGAAGTGAAATAATTCAGAGAGTATTCAACACTAAGTCATATTCACCCTGGAACAGGTGCTCCAGCTGGTGAACCTGGGCTTTGAACTTGACAGCCTAACAGGCAACAAAGCCCAGAACTCTCTTAAAGAGTCTAATAGTAGACCCCTAAATTAAGCTAGAACGAATCTGTGGTGTTCTCTCAATATAAGGGCAAACTAGAAAAATAACTCTGATCTACAAAACGAGACTGCAAGGAAATCTGCCTGTCTCAACATTTCCTCTGGGTAAAAGGAAGAAAGAAATCTCCTCCTCCTTGGGATATAATCATGAGAAAGCTCTCATCCTAGTTGTGGTCTGAAGTAACACTATCTGTGTGGTTCCAGCAGCCTTAAGCCAAAAATACTTTTGAAAGTGGTCTTTATTTATAGTGTCCACATGTGCCGAGCACAAACAAACAAAAACCTGCTCTAGTGAAATTCATCTTCAACTAATTCCCAAATACAGTTCCAAGGAAAAAGGGCCAAAAGTGAAATATCAGAAAGCACACCATTTCTATTAATAATAAATACATATTTGGGGGATATTATACAACATAATCTCACCACATTGAAAATAAGAGAAAATGAAAAAACTATAGTTATAAACATGGATGAATCACAGAGATGATTGGAAGACAAAGCAAGTTATAACAATGCAAGTTGCAAAGAGATGCACAGAACATCATTCCAATTACATGAAGTTCAAAAGCAAACAAAACTCAATGAAATATTTATAAGGAATACATATACATAAAACACAATGGAACTGGTAGTATTTTATTTTTAACTTGAGTAGTGGTACACTGGCATTCATTTATTGTTATAAATCTTAAGTATATGTTATATTCTTTCACATGTAATCAATATTTAGTAGAAATATCTTCAAATGATTTGGTTCATATTAACCCATTGGGAGTAAAGTAAATATTATTACTTTCAGAAATGCTTGATTTAACCTTACAGGTTTCATAAGGTTTCTGTATCATTTGAGACACATTTATTAAATTTACTATGTGATGGTTATTGTAATCAGTTCTTTTATGTTAATATTTTCCAATTAATCCTCATAAGAGTCCTATTTAAAAAGGTCTTTTTTTCGATTACAGATAATAAAACTAAGTTTTCAATGGAATGGTATCTCAAACACAGTAAGATGAATTTAAACCAAGAGCCTATCCAAACAAAAATGTGTTCCCTTAGTCACTAAGTCATACTAACAAGCACAATAATTATCAAGGTAGTTGATTTAGTAACTTCCACTTATGACTATGATGGAATAGCTTGTGACAAAACAATGTTCCCACTGAGAACAACTAGGAAATATGAGGTGAAATTAAAAGCAACAAACACCTATTTGAAGATATAACTATAGAGGCAGCCAAGGTTTCAATTGCCAAGATCCTGGGCAGGAAAATAAAGAGAGGTGAGCTGACATTATGAGAGCAACATTTTCCCTTGGGTAATATAATATGATAGTCCTTGGATGGGTAAGAAGCTGAAAATCCAGGTGGAAAACAACAGAGTTAACAAAAGTGAGACTGCCAGCATTTTCACACAACTGGAGAGACAAAACAATGAAGTTTGGGCCTTTAAAGGCAGTCACATTTGAGGGGCTAAGATCACAGACAGAGGATACACAAGACAAGACAGAAATAAAGCTCCCTGATACTTAAGGTTTTCCTTTTGAGGCACTAAGTTTTCAAATTATCCATGGTAAGAAGAAAAGAAGCTAAGCAAATATCTTCTGAAAAGCATAAGAATGTATTCAACAGTCTCACAGGGCGGAGGATACAAAAATTGAAGTTCAGAAAACACCAAAGAAAACAAATCTCATAAATTCATAGGCTCTGAATGGGTATCCCGAAAGACAACTCCCAAGGAATGTGGGTAGGCCACACCAGACTGATACACACAGGCTTCAGGAAAGCTTCTAGCCATGTCATACTTGAATGGAACTGGAGTGATCTGTCCCCCTTTTAGCTGATTACTGGAGGATATACTGAATCCTCTCTAGTAGAAAAAAAACTGCATAATCTAGACATTTATAATTTTTAAATAAAACATCAAACATTCAATCAAACATTTTCAGCAAATAAGAAAAATATTTACAAATAAGCCTAACAAAAAAATAGAAAAAATAGACAATAAAAATGAAACTTCAGATGTGCTTGATATTAAAATAGGTATTGTATACTCAGGAGGCTGAGGTGGGAGGATCTCTTGAGCCCAGAAATTCAAGACCACCTTCAGCAACATAGCAAGACTCTGCCTCAAAAAAAAAAAAAAAAAAAAAAAAAAAACAGAAATAGGTATTGTTAAAGCACTACAACTAGTATGTTTGAGAAAACAGAAAGGAAGATGAAGAATTTGAGCAAAGAATGGAATTTATTTTACAAAACAGAAATTTGAGAACTGTAAAATGTAATAACTGAAAATACGTCTTGATATATTGAATTAATAATATTAGAACTAAAGAAAGGATTAGTGAACTGGAAGATAGATCAGTAGAAAACATCCAGAGAAAACTAGAAAAAGAAAGCATAATAGATATAGATGATAGGAAAAGTGACACAGAGCTATAGAGCAGATAGTGCAAATGTTTAACATATATTTAACTGGAGAATACAGACTATAAAGAAGAAAGGATATTTAAAGAAATAGAGTTCTAGGATTTTCCAAAATCACAAAAAGCATCAAGCTATAGATTCAAAAATTGCTACGATCATCAAACAGATTAAACACAAAGAAAGCCACACCTAAAATACTATACCATAATAGAACTACTGAAATCCAAAGACAGAATTTTTTCTTTCTTTCTTTTTTTTTTTTTTTTTTTGTCAGACAGAGTCTCACTCTGTTGCCCAGGCTGGAGTGCAGTGGCACACTCTCAGCTCACTGCAAACTCCACCTCCCGGGTTCACGCCATTCTCCTGCCTCAGCCTCCCGAGTAGCTGGGACTACAGGTGCCCATCACCACACCCGGCTACTTTTTGTATTTTTAGTAGAGATGGGGTTTCACCATATTAGCCAGGATGGTCTCAATCTCCTGACCTCATGATCTGCCTGCCTCGGTCTCCCAAAGTGCTGGGATTACAGGAGTGAGCCACCATACCTGGCCCCACAGACAGAATTTTAAATGGTAAAAGTGAAAATCATTTCTTGTTCAAAGAAGCAACAATAAGATTGATAGTGGATGTAATAAAAAACAGAAGGTAATAAGGAAAAAAACCTTTAAAATATGGAAAATAAATGCCAACCTAGAATACTATACCCAGAAAAAAAAAAAAGAAAATGAAATGCAAAAACAAATATCCTCTGCCATAGCTTTCAAAATGACTCATAGCTAAGTACCGAAAAGGAAGACATGCAAGGTCTCTACACAAAAAGAAAAACTTAAAAATGTTTACATAATAGGATAAATACTATAGGACCAAAACAGAAAGCTCATTATTGCTAATATATCAGTTTTCCCCAAATCAATTTTTAGATTCAATGGAATCTCAATATCTATATTCCAGGTGATATTAAAGAACAACAAACTGTAGGTATTTCTGTCAAATATTAAGATACAATGAAGCTGGCGTGGTGGCTCACAGCTATAATCCCAGCCCTTTCAGACACTGATGCAGGAGGATCAGTTCAACCCAGGAGTTCAAGACCAGGCTGGGCAATATAGTGAAGCCTTAACTCTACAGAAAAAACACAAAAATTATCCAAGTGTAGTGGCGAGCACCTGTAGTCCCAGGTACTCGGGAGACTGAGGTGGGAGGATTGCTGAACCCTGAGAGATTGTGGCTGCGGTGAGCCATTATTGCACTATTGCACTTCAGCCTGGATGACAGAGTGACACTCTGTTTCAGAAAAAAGAAAAAAAAAAAGAAAGAAAGAAAGGAAAAGAAAAATACTATGAAACTTCAGAATTTCAGACAGTGTGATACTAATGCCACAAAGCGTACAATCATAACACGGAGTCCAGAAAGAAACCGTATGGAGACAGGATTTCTTTACAAGGGTAATATTACAGAGCAGCAGAGAAACACGCTGTTACCTAGTTATCCAAATTAAAATTAACTAGTCTTGATTTCTACCCTCTGTGCTACACAAATATCAATTCCGGTTTGATAGTAAATATAAATCTGAAAGTGAAAAAACAATAAAGCTTCTACAAGACTATTTTCATAACATTGGATAGACAAATGTTTCTTAAGACATAAAAAATATTAAACATAGAGGAAAACCAAGAAAAAAAAAAAACACCTTACATTGAAATTAAAGAAATCTGGTCAGTAAAAAAAGAAAGACCAAAAAAAGACCAGTAAGAGATAGAAGAAGATATCTGCAAGACACACAGTTTTCAAAAGTCTGGCAACCAAATCATGTTTAAGGAATTGTAGTCTAAAAAAAAAAAAAAAAAAAAAAAAAAAAAAAAAAAAAAAAAGATATACAACCAAAAAGAAAAATAACAAAACACTTAAACAGGCATTTTATAAAAGAGGATATCCAAATGTGCAACAAGCTTGTAAAAAGATGTCCAACTTCATCATTTTCCATGGAAAGGCAAAATAAAACCACAATGAGATGCCATTACATCACCGCCAGAACAGCTAAAATAAAAAAGACTGACAATGCCAAGTATTTGGCTGGGATGTGAAGAAAACATAGGTTGGATAATCATTCTCTTCACTCTCCCTCTGCCTCACCACATTTATGGTGCCTCACCATAGTTCGAGAAGTGTGTGCACTCTACAGTTACAGCTCCTATTGATAGCCCCTCTCCTACAGTGCCCAGCAATTTCCAGGGCTGACAGCACTATCCGCTCACCTTGCCCCTGCAGGACTAGGGTGGTTAGGACTTCCCACTGTTGCTAGTACCTGGATGCTTCAGGTTCTTTAGTTCTTTCCTGTTTCCTTGACACGGTCCACACCTCTATAAAATGAACCAGTCATTAAACTCTTTTAATTGAAACACTGTCAGGGCAATGACTGCTATTACTTGATAGAGATTTTGGTTTTTACTTTTTGTGAAGTAGGCAGCTATTCTAGGGCCTTATATGTAACAGGAGAGGAATATAATGTAACTTACATCCTAAAAGGATTCTTCTTTCTGCTCAGTTGAGAATATACTCTAGGGAGGTGAAGATAATAACCAGTGAAACCGGCAAACAGAACACTGCCCTGATCCAAGTGGAAGACGATGGTGGCTCAGGTCAGAGATGTAGCAAGTGGTTAGACTCTGGATATATTTTTGAAGACACAGACAAGAGGATTGGATTCCCTGATGAGTCTGAATGTGGGGCAGGAAAGAAAGAAGTCAAAGATGATACCATGAATTTTGACCTGACTAATTTAGAGCAATTTGTTGCCACTGACTGAGTTAGGGAAGGCTATAGGTAGAGCTAGAGCGAATTTGATGACAAGTAGAGAGAGAAAAATTTCAATTGGGAATGTGTTAAATTTGAAGTGTCTGTTAGCCATCTGAGTGGAAATGACAAAGGGAGCTAGTTATATTTTAAAGTTAAAAAGACAGATTTGGACAAAAGATACAGATATGAAGATATCTAGAACCATGGAACTGGGTTAAATCACTAAGAAAGTGAATAGAGACGAAAAAGAATAGAGGACAGTGCGCTGAGCCCCGGACACTTCAACATTAAAAGTTCAAGGAGAGTAGCCAGCAATGGAGAATGGGATGGAGTAACCACCACCGAGGTAAAATGAGCGCATTGAAGACAAAGCTGAAAAATAATGATCAATCATTGTAAATGCTGCCAAGTAAGAGGATGTTTTATACATATATATGTATATATATACACACATGTATATATATTTATGTATTTCAAATTTTTCTGTGTATTATATATTTTGACATCTTAAAAAAACTTTATGGCTTGAGAGAGATGGCCCTCCAGGGACTGCCAATCCTTAGAGACAGCAAAGGCCTCAGCAGGGAGCACACCTTTGGTATGCAAATTACCCAATCCAGAGCCACACCTCCTTTATCTGGCCATATACCCCAGGAGACAATATTCCTCTGCCTTAATTTCCCACAGTCAGGTATCCTGCAACTAGGGATTGGTTAATCCTGTACCTCAGAGCCTGCTGAAATTATTCAAACCAGCCAGTTCTAAACTGTTTACCCTACCCTACCCTGCCTTGCCTTTACCCTGAAACTCCAATAAGGGCTATGGCATAAGCTCTCTCCTCTTTCCTGTCTTCTGCCACATGGAGAAACCCCTCCACCCCCCCGTTCTGTGGTCTGTAATGTCAGGGTCCCTCAAAAATTCACATGTTAAAATATCAACTCCAGCGTTTTGGTATTAAGAGGCCAGACCTTCGGGAGATGACGAGGTCATGAGAATGGAGACCTCAAGAATAAATTGGTACCCTTGTAAAAGAGGCTTGGGAGAGCCTGCTTCCTCCTTACCCCTATCACCATGTGAGGGGGACATGCAACAAGGCACCATCTATGAAGAGTGGGCCCTCGGCAGACGCCTAATCTGCTGCCTCCTTGATCTTGGACTTCCCGGCCTCCAGAACTATGAACATGGGTAGCTAATATGAGACAGTGCTTTAAATGAGCTCTCTTACGATATTGTAACGTATACACTATTTTGCCCAGTTCACAGCCTGACTCAGAAAGTCTGACTCACAGAATTATGGTCATACAGCTCCTAAGGCACATCACTAAATTCATATCCAGTTCTGATTTGGCAGTCTATGCTGTTTCAACCTACCCTGTACTCTCCAGTAATAACATAAAATAGAATGATTAAAGAAGGTTCATCTGAATTATCTGGGAATCAAATCCAGGTCCCTGAACTCCCTGAAAATATTATTTCCTAGTAACCCATGCCAAAAAAAATAAAAAAATAAGACATATTCCTATAATGCTTGGGAAAAAATCTCTATTTATTAGAAAGAAGTCCTCAGATTAAAAAATGTCTGATAGTTACATATGATCTTAATAGTAGTTCTGCAAACTTGATTAGATTAAATGTTCGAGCTTCCAATTGTAGTTGGATCTTATCCCTCTTTTCCCATTAGGCAGAAAATATTTAGAAAAGCTACACTAGCAAAAACCAGGTTAACTTATTTTCACAGCAACCTAATGACTTCAGTCAGTATTATTGTTTAAAATTAATAGGTTACGTTTAACAAAAACTTTATATTATTAAAATTCTTCTCAAAACATACTTAGTAAGAATATCTGGCTACTCATCTTTTTAACCTTGACAACTCATTTCCAATGCAAAAGGGTAAATCCTACTATTAACAGCATTGTTTTTGTGGAAACAGTTTAAGATATTAGTCACTAGCATGATTTTCTAAATATACTTAGCAGGTTTATTTGGCTACATGTGAAGTCTCTTTTAAAACCTGACATATTATTTCCAGTGACCTGAATAGGGTATTTATCTGAGAAAGCAGAACAGAATAAAGCCTCAATACAGACTTTCCAGATAGAGAATAAAAATAGTATCTAACATATTTTCAACTTTGAAATGATCTATTTCTATTACAGTGTCCTCTGGATCACTGCCCCTGAAAGAAATAACTGAGCTCCTATTTTAGCTAGATATACTCTCCTGAGGTGGTTTCAGATTAGGACACAGAGTTCAATAAAAGCTATGAGAATTCCACTGAAGCTGGCAAACACTGGGGCCTGTCATAGACTTTTCTTGTTTTTCCACATGATGAGCACCTTCTCCACTCCTCTCTACCACCCACAGGGAAGCCAATTCTGACTTGACCTTTGAGGTACCCATGAGAGCATCCATTCTTTTACCCCTCTGCCATAATACAACCTACTCTTGTCTTTCATTCAATTGAAGATGCAAGCAACTGATAAATACACACACACAAGGTATGGCTCTCAAGGACGTTTACTTAATTTTTTAAAAAGGAATCAAAGCTTGAAATAAAATAATTAAATTCTAATTTGAAAACAAGTTAACCTGTTTTTTGCTAGTATAACTTTTCTAAATATTTTCTGCCTAATGGGAAAACATCAGCATATGTGCAATTACCCTTATTCAAGGCACGTTAAGAAGGATAATTCAAAACATTAAAGAAAATACTATAGTTGCAGAGGAAAAAAAAGTAAATAATATAAACTGGCCAAATCCTAGTGTATCAGATGATCATCTATGGAAACTGACCAAGGGAAAATTTATCTAAAGTTCAAATGCCCTTATAATAGCTGTTTTCTGCCATCTTTTAAATGTCTTTCCATGACAAATCCCTCAAGTTTCATATACAGTCTACTTACAAAAAAAAAAAAAATTGCTTAACATGTATATGATTATGAATTTGAATAATAAAAGCAACATTGTAAAATATCAATAGTAAGGAAATAACAGAGAAATGTATCCAAGGTTTCCATTAACATCATAAATGCACTAAATGCATTTTTGTGAGCTTATGTTTTCCATTTTTGTATATCTTTCTCCATGAGTAATGTGTCAGACACTTAAGAGAGGCGCAAGTAGACACAATGCAGCAATAAGAAAAGTCTAAGGTTCTTGTTATCTGGTACCAGTGCTGTGGACACGCCACCTGGAAGGAGGAACCACTGTTTTTCCTCTGTGAGGACAACTGACTGCATCTGTACCAGGTGTTTTATGGGTAAAGAGAATAAATTTTAATCATTCCTCCCCCTCTTTTTTTTTTTTTTGAGACAGAGTCTCGCTCTGTCGCCCAGGCTGGAGTGCAGTGGCGCGATCTCGACTCACTGCAAGCTCCGCCTCCCGGGTTCCCGCCATTCTCCTGCCTCAGCCTCCCGAGTAGCTGGGACTACAGGCGCCCGCCACCTCGCCCGGCTAGTTTTTTGTATTTTTTAGTAGAGACGGGGTTTCACCGTGTTAGCCAGGATGGTCTCGATCTCCTGACCTCGTGATCCGCCCGCCTCGGCCTCCCAAAGTGCTGGGATTACAGGCGTGAGCCACCGCGCCCGGCCCCCTTCCTCCCGCTCTTATGCTTAGATGTTTGTCATGATCACACAGTGTGGTATCTACAAATCAACACAGCGAAGTCGGAATCACAGTATTCTGTTATCAGAGGAGCCTGTGATCTGACAACAGCTGACCCCTCAATTTTCATATGACACTTGTGTGAAGAAAAGGAAGGACAGCAATCTCCATCAGTACGAACAGTTCTCAGAAAAGGCACCGTCTAACAGAAATAAAAGAATGAGCGTGTTGGGTACAGAAAGTCCTATTATAGTTTACACATTAAGCAATGGAGAGGAAATGACCCAAAAGAAGTCAAAATTTGAAAATTTCCTGTTTCCAATGTCACCAAAATTACAGAGTAAAACTGAAATCAACAACAATATGTTAAAGAAACTATTTTAATGTTATATTTAATTAATTTGACATGATTTAATTGGTCTTATACTGAAATCGACATTACTCAAATGCTTTTTCAAGAGGAGTGGCCTTCACGTTTTTCCTTTCTGTTATGCAACTTGATACAATGAAATTAGCAAGTTTAAATTCTCAAGTTTTGTGAGTTTTTCATGTAAGTGCTACCTCTCCAAACTGGAATTTTAATCTTTTGGACAGTCAAAAGGTCTTACATGGTAGCATTCATCTTTCTCACTTAAAAACAATACTTCAGTAACATTAATCTTTCAGGTGGGTATACAAAGAGTGCACCAATGTTGCAAACCACCTGGAGAAAACAAATCTACAAATTACAATGACACAATGTCACAAATGCAGTTGTCTTCTGCTATGGCATGAATGTGTTCCCCAAACTTCATGTGTTGGAAACTTAATCCCCAATGCAAAAGCATTGAAAGGTGGGACCTTCAGAAGGTGATTAGGTCATGAGGCTCTGCCCACCTGAATGGATTAATGGTGTTATCTTGGGAGTGTGATCCTTATCACAGGAATGAGTTTGTTATATAAAATTCCACCTGTTCTTGCACTCTGGAGCAATTTCTCCTGATGTGATGCCTTCCACCATGAGAAGACATGGTAAGAAGTCCCTCACCAGACACAGCCCTGAAACCCTGGCTTTCCAGTCTCCAGAATTGTGAGGAAAACTAATTTCTTTTTATTATAAATCAACCGGTTTGTGATTTACAGCAACATAAACCAGACCAAGACACGTACCCAAAGTGCATTCATTCTCCTTTTCTTCTTTACGAAAAGAATTTCAATATTGTTAGAAGTTGCATGTATTTCCTTTATCGGCTTATCTTACAGCCAGGAATGGCAAAAATACACTTCTACCTAAGAAGATGTAAGGGCAAACCTACTGGGGATTTCAGAGAAAACTTTTGCTTTGGTTTGAATGTGTTAAGGCAACAATTTCCTCTCTCCCTATTCTTTCTTCCTTGAAATCAGACATAAAACTGCAGAACAATCAGCCATGTTGTGACCACGGGAATGAAGCAGCACAGAAGTCTGGACACTGATGATATGATGCTGCTCCATGTGGTACCAGCCCTTAAAGGCCCACTGAAGCCTTTTAGTTACTAGAGAAAAATAAACTCCAATTTGCTTTAGCCACCTACAGTTAGATTTTGTTACACACAAACAAATCCCATTTTAACTGATACTCTCAAAATGGTTAGTGAAATCACCAGAGAATGAAATAAACTTATTTTATGGTTTGACCATAGCTATAAAAATAATAAATGTCTTCCTAGTATTTAGAAAAATAAAAAAAAAAAAAAACCAGAAGCAGAGGAGAAATTTCAGAGAAGGAGACCAAAGAGAGAAGAATAAAAACAAAATTGTCAAAAGTGAGGGCAAATAGTAGAGAGGTTAAATAATGATAGCACTGAAAATCAATGGGAAGCAGCAATAATTTTCGTGTGTAGGTTTATTGTTGTTGTTTTTAAGAGACAGGGTCTTGCTCTGTTTCCCAGACTGGAGTAGAGTGGCACTATCACAGGCTCCTTGGTTTGAGCAATCCTCCAGCCTTGGCCTTTGGAGTAGTTGGGTACATGCCACCATGCCTGGCTAATTTTTTTTTTTTTTTTTTAGAGATGGGGTCTCATGGTGTTACCCAGGCTGGTCATGAATTCTTCTTTAATTATAGCTGAGTCATTAGGGTGAGGTTATATTTAATTACTTAACACCATAAAAATTTGAATTATTAAACTTAAAAATGCTCACTTATAAATTCACTTATGGAGGCGGCTTCATTTGTTTAGAATATTAAATAAATGACAAGTTAGTATTCTCTGCTTGTGAAATTTACTGGTTCCCTGTGCATTGCTAGGAAAAATAAAATAACAGAATCAATAATACATATTATACAGTTGATGACATGTCACTACTTGCAATTATTAAATAATGTATGCTATAGGACTACTTAACAGTAATTTAGCAGATGATTTTAATAGAATGAAACTGCATACTAAATAAAAATTTTGATTGTATTTTGAATTATTAAACCCAGAAAAATTATGAGAATTAACTTTATGAGTGTTAGTTTTTAAATAAAATAGAAAAGAATATGTAATGTCGTTAGTAACTTTGGAAGCCACAGAGCCAAATGAGAGAATCACTTCTGTTCATCACTCAGCCACTATTATTTCGTTATGCTAATTACACAGTCTATGTGTTTGGAGTTTGTTAAGTGTTTATTTTTGTGGCAAACAACTATCTTTGCATATGTAAATGGGGACAACTTGTGAAAGAGAATATGAAACTGAAAATTTAAGTATCAAAGAATCAAGAAATGAAAAAATACAATCAATCCCATAAAATGATCCCCCTATATACACTCAATAAGTAAAAATACACTTCATGGTCCAGATTGTCTTGAAGATATATTACACATTAGAACATATGCTTGACTGTTGCTTTCTGCACTTGAATTGTCTTGATTCA
Source organism: Chlorocebus sabaeus (assembly GCF_047675955.1). NCBI lineage: Eukaryota > Metazoa > Chordata > Mammalia > Primates > Cercopithecidae > Chlorocebus > Chlorocebus sabaeus. The sequence goes on from NC_132910.1 coordinate 127,453,991, forward strand.
TATCCTCTAGATTATCAGGTAAGAATATCGTTAGAGATCACTTGGTCCAGCCTCAGACTAGAGCAAGCTTCAGCCCAATTGATCAGATGTGAACACCTCATATGGTCAAAGTGCCTTGAGCAGAGGAAATACACTGTGCAGATAATACTGACTCACAGGTATTGCAACAATCTACCAGGTGGCAAATAATGTGGCAGAAGTGACTTTTAGACATTTACCCTGGAGTGGAGGATGATGAATCCACCGCTCCAAGGAGAAGACAGTAATCTGCAGAGAGATGGCTTCTCAAGTCTAAAATCTTTAATCATTTCAGATATACTACAGATTGGCCTACAGGCTCCAGCTCCAGAATGTTACAACTGAGAAAAAAAATTTAATGAAATAGAAATATGTTGTGTTTATACATAAACTATTAGAAAAAATAATTTAAGATTATATTTCTCATTTATCATTTGATGTTGATTTTTTAACCCTAAAACCTTAACTTGAAACTCTTTATCTTGAGTATATTTAAAATTGTGTTGGAGAGCCTGTTTCTTAGGAATAACTCTGTATGTCAGCCAATCACATTTTGGGAATCACCTCTAAACATTCCATTGAGTTTATAATTGCAGTTAAAATAGTTCATGTGACATCTGCAAGCAGTTGTTGACAGATGAGAAGATAAGCTTATATGCAATGTATTGTATTTCCAGCTGTTTTAAATTTAACATTCTTTCGTAATTTCTCATTTTGATGATTATGATGACAAATTCAGGCTTGCAAAAGCCGAGAATCAAACTAGATTTCTGACCAGTTCAAGTGTTTAATTCCTCATTAATCTGAATGAAGTACATAAAATATTTTCTTGTTTGCACTTGTTTTTACTATCAGTTCTGAGACTTCTCATCCAAGTTTGTCCTCTCTCAGTTCTTTCTAGTTACAATTTCCCAAACAATTAGAGACGGTCAAGGGTCATTCCCAGGCTATTAACACTTTTAAAAGCTAGAAGAAACAAAGGTATAGGCTTACCAAAAAACAGAATCTTTATTTATTTGAAATGTGGCTATTGAATAAAGCTTCTTAAAGTATGTAAAAAATATAAACATATAACATTTTAAAGATATCTATCAGCCAAGCAAAGAATGTTAGGTTATAAGGTCACAAATTATTTTAACCCTAAGGGTCAATAAATTAAGATCATGACAGTACAACTTTAGAAAGTTACTCCATAGTCGAGGCAACATATTAATTATTAAAATCTTGATTTATATAAGTCTGAAAGTCTTCTTTTGAGAAACAAAGGTAAAGTTTTAAAATTTTAAAACATTTTACCATTTCCACAGAAGGAAATAAGGGAACAAGAAGAAAAGCAGTGCCTTAGCAGAAAAAAAAAAAAAAAGAAAGAAAAAAAAGAAAAAGTTTTCCCATAAATCCCTACTACATTTTCTCTTATAGGCAAGAACCATTCTAGGGCAATATTAGCTGCAGAGGAAGCTGGAAAGTGAGTTGAGTCCTTTTCTTTGTTTTTTAAACTGGGTACATGTGACCTCAAACACAGTTTGGTCAAAACTACATTTAAAACCTCCAATTAACACTTTGAATTACACTAAAATAAAGAGGAGCCAATGAACAGAGGCACAATACAAAACATAAGACCAAGTTCACAATGAGTAAAAGCAGCACAACTGTGCCCTAGATTTCACAGTTGTGGCCAAGGCCACCTACAGAAGAGCCTTAAAAGAGACCAAAGCCAAAGAGAGAGAAGAATATGGATCAGGAAAGAATCATCGCATCTTGATACTGACATACAGTGGACCAAGCCCTAGCTTAACAACTGTTCTTTATTAAATAAAATATGATGCAACGGCCAAAGATTTATGGCAAAAATAGAAAATTATTAACATTCATAAAGTTTTAGGTGTGTTTTATTTTGCTTGGCTCTGGTTTTTTGTATCTATCAAAATGAACGTGGACATGCTAAAAGTTTTATCATAGTATCAATATTTATAGTTATTCTATTATTTATCTTTAATATTTTAAATTATAAATAGCACAGTAAGTGTTGTATTGTTCTAATATCTCCTGCTTTAATATTTATTATCCAGCATAACTGGACAGGAGATGTTTTAACTTCACTGAACATTAAAAACTACTGCATGGGCTTTGAAATAGCTATGTAACTAATTGTTATTTTTTGCTTCAGTCTAAGTTCTTGTCCATAGTCATATACCATAACAAATGAGTCACTATTGTACATATAAAACTTTTAAATACCTAAAACATCTTGGAATCTTATAGAATTGGAATTTTATGGAATCTTATAGAACTGTTTTCCTCAGATTTTATATAATACCTAAATACTGGTTTATAGGCAATAACTAGCTAAATAATAAACAAATATTATGAAGTGACATGTAGACATATAAAAGCTATTCCTGTCATATGTAGGCCGGGCACCATAGCTCATGCCTATAATACCAGCATTTTGGGAGGCTGAGGCAGGCGGATCATGAGGTCAGGAGATCAAGACCATCCTGGCTAACATGGTGAAACCTCGTCTCTACTAAAAATACAAAAAGTAGCCAGGCGTGGTGGCGGGCACCTGTAGTCCCTGCTACTCGAGAGGCTGAGGCAGGAGAATGGTGTGAACCTGGGAGGCAGAGCTTGCAGTGAGCAAAGGTTGCTCTACTGCACTCCAGCCTGGGCGACAGAGAGAGACTCCATCTCAATAAAATAAAATAAAATAAAATAAAATAAAATAAAATAAAGCTATTCTTGTTTTATGTAGAGTATCTATTTTATAGTCAAAATGTGCCTAAATATCTGGTTCTTCAGCTTATTTTACTTGAAGGTATAACCAAATTCTAAAATAATCTTTCAAATACAACAACTTGATATCTTTTCTGTTTATAGTTCAAAATGAAATTTTTTTCCCCACAATTGTAATCACTGAGATGCTGAACGTGAATCAGAATAGAGCATAAATAGGAAAAAACAACTACAGAACACAAGACAATGTGACGTCACGTGCTGATGGTCTAGCTGTGGCAAATGCAGTTTTCTCATAATAGACATACTTGCTGGCAAGCTCTGATGACCAAACTGTGCTGGAAGTTACACCGAATCTCTATTGCTATTTGCTTACAATTATAATTGGGAGCAAGAAAGACAATGCCAAAACGAAATAAGACACATGTTTAGGAAAAAAACTATATAGGAGCTTTTTCTAGTAAAGAACACTAGTAGAGGGAAAGTTGTTCCCTCTAGTAGAGGGAAAGCTGTTCCTTAGGATGCCCCCCACCTACCCTCCCCGCTGCCAAAAAAAGTCTCCAACAGCCAGTCAGAGGCCAGAAATCCCAAATTATTTAGCACTACTACATATATTATAATCAAATGTTGGAGCAAGTAGGAATAACCCAATTAAATAATTTCAGCCAAATCATCTAACTCTGAGGACAAGTTATTTTGTTGAACAACTAAAGATTTATGAGGGCTATTGTAAATAATATTTACCTCTTAATTACCACATTCCCAGAATAGAAGTCATGCTTTGATGACTAAACATGGCCTGGCGTCAACCCCTACTGCAAGACATTTGCTCTGATCTAAACACCCCCTAGTTTGCATGTACAGAGACTAAACTTTCTCAATTTTCTAAGAATATTTATTTCTGTCCTCATAAACTCAAGATATTCCCTCTAAAAAAATACTGATTTCAAAATTTAGCAATGGAATAAATCAGTTTGACAAAATTTTGACAAAATTTTATGTAGCCAAAGACTGGCCACCTTCTACCCCCACCACCAATCAATCAATCATCACAGAACAGGAAAAAATGTCTAATTCTTCAGATTAAGTGCACACACCATATGCTAGAGTGTCCAGTGCCGTATTTATGAATATAGTATATGTACTAACTTTTTCAAGCCATAAAACTGGCTAATATTACATTAAAAGCCAAGCTATCCTAATACAATAACATAATCTATAAATCAAAATAGTGGGAAGATGTAAAATTAGAGATGAAAAGACAACAGAGCCGATAGAACCTGATTTTCCAAAAGAATTTAAATTTAAGAAAATCTAGTCCCAATATGAATTGTAGTTTTTCTTCGTAGGATGATATTTATATAAGTAATACAAGGTGGTGTAAACAATGAATAATTCCTCACCGTGATGGACATAGGTATATGGACATAGGTATTTTGTCATTAGTAAAAGTAATTTGAAGTAAGAAGTTATTGGAAGAAGTATTTTCTGGAAGAAGGTTAAAATGTGTTAATTGCAAAATAGTACACTAGAGTCAAAGATGGCATAAAAGGAAAGAATGTGTAATTCGTAAAGAAGACTTGAATAACACGTGTCTAAAATTTTGGTTTAAAAAAAGAGTACTACCCTATATGAGCACCCAGGGGCATATCATCAAGGGGGGTGAAACACTTTCCTCTGTGGTGAAACATTAACCTCTAAGTTACAATCACTTTTAACCTTCTGAGGAGACCGTGCTCCTGGAATGACTGCACATTTTTCCTATTGTACATAGGAAGGGAACCGCTAATGTCAGTGGGAAACAAAGTCTCCAGACAGGAAAAAAAGAAAGAAAGATAAAAGGCTCCCTATCGATTTAATTAACTCAGATGTTAATAGCTTAGGCTTACAAAACCAGAAACTGTTCTGGACAAGAATGAACTTAAACATGGACAGAAAACAATGTGCCAATGTACCACCGGTGAAACCATGCGTCTTCAGAGCTTTGTGTGCTATTAAGTCAGAGTGAAATCCACAGTAACATGTATTAAAGCCCATGTTTAAGACATCTTGGTCATATTTTATTAAAGAACGACAGCTCTTAAACATGTACATCTTTAACTGGAACTTGCTGCTGTTCTTATTAATGGCAACTGATTGCTTGGCATTTTACAGGGGTATCTAATAAAACTCTTATCTAGGCTGGGCGCGGTGGCTCACGCCTGTAATCCCAGCACTTTGGGAGGCCAAGGCGAGCAGATCACCTGAGGTCAGGAATTCGAGACCAGCCTGACCAACCTGTAGAAACCCAGTCTCTACTAAATAATACAAAAATTCGCCAGGCGTGGTGGCGCGTGCCTGTAATCCCAGCTACTCGGAAGGCTGAAGCAGGGAGAATTGCTTGAACGCGGGAGGCAGAGGTTGCAGTGAGCCGAGATCACTCCACTGCACTCTAGCCTGGGAGACAGAGCGAGATTCCGTCTCAAAAAGAAAAACAAGAAAGAAAGAAAAAACTCTTTCTAACCCATTCACTAAGCACGTATTTAATACTCATGTGTAATACACAGTGCACAAAGGACAGCACGGAGTTCATCTCCACATCACAGATTTAATTTTAGCTGTACATATATTAATTTATATCATTTCAATTTTTGAATGGAAAATGAAATTATATCTATACAATTACATTAAATTTAAATCAGGCATATGTGTCCTCCTTCCCAACACATTGCAGATATTTAACAGGGGTGTAATAAAGTTAAACTCAACATCAAGGATACATTTAATTAGGAAAACAGCACAGAAAAGCAAATTTTGAATTTCAGGTATTTTGTACTAGAGGAAGCCTGAGCATCAATCTTCTACATGTGTCCTCTTAATGTGACTTGAGGCAGTCACACTAGCACTGTTCCTAGTTTTAAGACAGGTAGAAGAGGCCAGGCGTGGTGGCTCAAGCCTGTGATCTTAGCACTTTGGGAGGCCGAGACGGGTGGATCACGAAGTCAGGAGATCGAAACCATCCTGGCTAACACGGTGAAACCCCGTCTCTACTAAAAAATACAAAAAACCAGCCGGGCGTGGTGGCGGGTGCCTGTAGTCCCAGCTACTCGGGAGGCTGAGGCAGGAGAATGGCATAAACCTGGGAGGCGGAGCTTGCAGTGAGCTGAGATCTGGCCACTGCACTCCAACCTGGGCGACAGAGTGAGACTCCGTCTCAAAAAAAAAAAAAAAAAAAAAAAAGACAGGTAGAAGAATAAGAACTGTCTAATCAACACGGCACAAAAAAATCACCAATTTTAAATATTTTTAATCTTTACTAAGTTATGTGTCACTGTGTGCTATATTATAGTAATATAATAACTATACTGTGCTCAGATGGACATGACCACAGAGGTACATTTTTCTCAAGTAAAACCGAATTGGTCTCTAACAAAACAGGCTTCACTGCTACAATGTTAAGAAGGGAAAAAAAATATTGCATTAAAATTTATGACATCATTATTTGCTTTAATGTGTATCTGAAGCAGCTTCAAATTACCCAATTGTAAGTGTGATGGTCATGACTCATGAATAATTTTGGCCTTAATAAAATTCTAATTTGTCATGGACAGACACCAAAATTAAAGGAAAGATCTAGGACTCAAAGAGAACAAACAATGAATCACTATTATGTTAAAACTAAAATTTGGCTCTGAGACAAAAGGATTAGTTTGTTTTTTAGGGAAGTCATATATGCCATGACCTGTAAGCAAACATGAATCTAAATAAGTGTTCTCTTTTTCAAAACATAAACTTGGAAGAGGACTTTTCAAAGGATAAAGTAACTAAATGCACAAAACAGACACAAACAAGAAAGAATTAAAAATATTCCATGTAGGCAATGATACTATAGTAAATTAAATAACAGTGATTAAAAATAGCCTCACATCTAGTATCTGATATTAACTAGCTACTTCCAAGAAATTTTGAATGAGTGGAAATTACAATCCCTTTTACAGGTTATAGGAATTCAGTCACAGGATTCACAGCAGCTGTGTGGTCACTGCAGTTAAAAGAGAGTCAAGACCATTTTCTTCAACATTTCAGTCTGATTTGCCAAATCCATCCACTCTTGGGGCAGGGAGGGACATGGAGGGGCTAATTTAATTGTAAACAAAGACAAGGGAAGGTGAACTGTTTTCACTATTGTTCACCAAGTGAACTATTCGGTAAAATCATTACCAACACATCATTTAGGTAAGGTAATTATGTTTGCCATTTCAGTAAAAGGGCATTAAACTTTGAACACTGCTTGGCTGAAGCAGATTAAGTAGTCGGCTTCCCATACCATATCCAGTTACCACAAGGGAGAAAGCGCTGCCTGTCTCAGAGTGGCACTCACTCACACGCATGACCTTTCCTCAACTACCGCAATGCCAAGGTCTGATCTTTTTCACAAATGTTTCATCCTTTTCCAGGATTTTAGCAAGTTGTAACCAAAAGTATCATCAAGTTCAAGACTGTTTCTTCTACATAAAAAGAATATTAAATACGCAATTATTTGAATCCTGTTTCTAACAATAAAAATGTAAGCAAAGTACTTGTAAGAGAAAAAGACATTAGGCTGGAACAGCAGCTCATGCCTGTAATCCCAGCACTTTGGGATGCCAAGGCAGATCACTTGAGCTCAGGAGTTTGAGAGCAGCCTGGACAACTTAGTGAGACCTCATTTTTGCAAAAAAATTTAAAAATTAGCTGGGTGGGGTGGCATGTGCCTATGGTCCCAGCTACTTGGGAGGCTGAGGTAGGTGAATCACTTGAGTCCAGGAGGCGGAGGCTGCAATGAGCCACGTTCATGCCACTGCACTCCAGCCTGGGAAACAGAGTGAGGCCGGTCGCAAAAAAAAAAAAAAAAAAATTGAAAGAAAAAAAAATTGAAAGAAAAATAAATTAGTGTGACAATGAAAAATTACTGTAAAGAAAATCACATTAAAATGTTAATTTGAATTCTATAATTGGGAAAATATAATAGCACGGAAATACGGAAATATAGCTTCATTTTATTACATGCTTACATACAATTCTAATTCTGAAATACAAATATTAATATGAAAATCACTTTTAAAAAGATGATACAGTATCTCCATAGAGATGTGAATGAATAATATAGTATTATCTAACTTTTAATGTACTTACATACAACCCGAGGGCCTATTTAGTGTTTAGTGCTTCATTCCAGTTCCAGTCAGAAAAAAAAATTCTGTTTAAAAATGTGGTTATCTGGTCAAAAGTTCTAAAATACTCCAACTAACATCTGCACTGGAATCCTAGGGAAGTGAATACTTTCTGGATGTTACTGAATCAAAAATTATACTGTCAGCTGTTCAAGAGCTGGGAAGTGTGTCCACCACTGATTTTTCAGCCCTTTTTCCTGTCTGCTCACGGGCCTCCAACGCCCCCAGCACTATAGTCTTCAGCACAGGGTAACCATGCAAGTCACAGCACTGACTGGCAAGCTGACAAAGAGAACCACCAAACAAAATCAACTATTTTGAATGAACTAGAGTACTCAAGCAAATCAGCTTACACTCAGAGAAGGAAAGTATCTACTCCATAATTTATCCCGGTGTCCACACATCTCAGACAGCACACACTGGACTGGTTACCATTCAGGAAGAGGGTCCCTTAGGAACAGTGCAATCACGTTTTCCTAAACAAATTCACACAAGTTTAACTCTGGCATATAGCATTCTACCATTAAGTTTTCTTTATATTTTCCTCAGTGAAATGGTTGATATTTTAGGTATTCTGTGATGATTTCATTGTAAATTTAGAATGCATATTTATTTTTGTGGCAATAATATGGAGAATTTACACATCAAAGTAGCAACAGTAGCATGTTTCATTAATAAACATTTAAACTTGAAAATGTATATGCTCTGAATATATTTAAGATTAGTTCATATTAAATTATATGGCATTCTAAAAAGCTTATGTGTACCAAAGTCCTTTTCAGCCAAATGACCTAAGTATGAATGAAGCATTTAAGGAGAGAGCATCATCCCAGATTCTTTGATTTGGTGTGGTCTACGGACACCTGTGCTGCCCTTCAGGAGAGGAACAAACCCAGGCACCCAGGGAAAGTGGGAACATATTATAGGCAGAACTACAGTATATAGCCTCCAGATACTGAATGATTAAACACCCTGCATTTCCTTCACCTGTTTCAAAATCAGACATCAGTATTACATCCTCTTGCTATATTTCAGAAATAGGAAAAATTGTCAGTAAGCTTATAATTTAAAAAATGTAATAAATTAGTTGTAAGGTGCTAAATAATCACAGTTATGTCGTATGTCTAGGACATAGAACTTACATGCTATATTTTCTTTGTTTTCTGATCATGAAGACTATTTAACACAAATTTACAGAAAGCTTACTACATGCCAATCATGGTTCCAAGGGCTTTATATGTATACACACACTCTTTCTTTCATCTTTTTTTTTTTTTTTTTTTTTTTGAGACAGAGTCTCACTCTGTTGGCCATGCTGGAGTGCAGCAGCATGATTTCAGCTCACTGCAACCTCCGGGTCCTGGGCTCAAGCCATCTTCTCACCTCAGCCTCCAAACTAGCTGTGAATACAGGCACGTGTCACCATGCCCCGTTAATTTTTCTATTTTTTGTAGAGACAGGGTTGTCTCCATGTTGCCCAGGCTGGTCTCAAACTCCTGGGCTCAAGTGATCTACCTGACTCAGACTCCCAAAGTGCTGGAATTACAGACGTGAGCCACCACACCTGACCTATATACACATTCTTATCCTCAAAACAACCTGATGAAGCAGGTATTAATTATATTCTGCATTTTGGAAGAGGACTTTTAAAAGGATAAAGTAACTAGGCCGGATGCGGTGGCTCACGCCTATAATCCCAGCACTTTGGGAGGCCGAGACGGGTCAGGAGATCGAGACCATTCTGGCTAACATGGTGAAACCCCATCTCTACTAAAAAAAATACAAAAAAAAAAAAAAAAAAATTAGCTGGGCCCCTGTAGTTCCAGCTACTCTGGAGGTTGAGGCGGGAGAATGGCGTGCCCTTGGGAGACAGAGCTTGCAGTAAGCCAAGATCGCGCCACTGCACTCCAGCCTGGGCGGCAGAGCCAAGCTCTGTCTCAAAAAAACAAAACAAAAAAAAAACAAACAAAAAAACGCATAAAGCAGACACAAACAAAAATGAATAATTAAAAATTAGCATCTACTCATTGTGCTACAAAGAAGCACAGAGAAACTAAGTAACTTGTCCAAGGCCACACAGGTACTAACAGGCATAGCCAGGACATGAATACAGAAAGGCATGTCCAGGTCCTGTGCTCTTATCCACTGCACTGCATCTCTAAACAAGTTCCATCACTGACACAAGTGACAGTGATGTGACTGAAACAGGCAGAAATATTGACAGTGAGTTCTTCCAGACACTATCACAGGCAGTGTAAACAGAGTGCATAGTTCTGCAATTAGCAAAATAGCTAGCTTTGATCCCAGCCTTTATCACTTATGACTGCATACTTTACTACTGCATAAAAGTAAGAGAAAATGGTAATTTAGGGACCAATTTTAGGTAAATTAAATTACAAAATAAATGTCTAAGTAGAAACTTCTATAAATATAGAAGTCACAAACCACATCTTTCTGATCTACCCCAAAATATACATCTTTCCGCCTGTCCAGATGAGGACAGGTTGAAGCCGAACTCCTTTAGAAGTGAGTCTTTTAAACTTGTAAGTATTGCTTTTTACACAAAGTTGTGCATTTGAATATTTCCTCTTTCAGTATGCCCTTTCTCTAGTAGGTGGCATCTCTTGAGTTTGAGTAAATTACTCCACCATATTAAAAAAAAAAAAAACTTTTATAAGAACAGCTAAAGTATTTATATTGTTCATTTGGTAGTTTACCCACCTCCTCACATCCCACTCCCACCTTTCTGGTCTCATTGTTAGCAGATTTTAAAAAGTAAGAATTTCCAGGACACTTTAGGGTTATCTCCTTCTCTCTTTTCTTTTAATTGCCCACTGACCTACAAATAAATATATGTGCAAATATGGAGATTCTAATCTTGTACACTTCTGATTGTCTAAATATTCTATTTCAATGAACTGTCTACAAATTCTTAGCCATGCAAGAAAGAACATGTAAGTCACACTTGGCAGTCTGAAGAACTATTAAGAGGTGTATGCACATATATGTGTGTGTGGGGGTGGGGGTGTGTATGTGTATCTAAGCATGACCACTGTTTACACTGCTTGCTCCGTTTGGAATGCAAACCATAATGGCAGAGATGTCTACTTCTATAATTTTGTAAATGCATCCAGATAGCACAATGATGGGTGCCTACAGTAAGTCAAAAGTAATCACCACTATCATGACCAGCAATCAGGAGCATATAGAGGAGTTCGAATACCATATATAGTTGGCCACCGTAATTAGAAAGGCAGAGTCACTGCCAGACACTTTAAGAAACCCTGCAGTTGAAAATGGCTTCTGAGAAGCTTCTAACCAGCTTCTGGTCGGCTTTCTTAGACACGTCTGTGCAACAATGCCAAGTTAAACTCCTTAAAACCTCACTTTCAGCATACCACTAAAGAATCTTCATTGGCTCCTGTTGCTTTCAACTCAAACTCAGACTTGCTCTTGGTTTTCACACTTTCCGCCACGTTCCCTTCAGTTTCCCTTAAAGCTCTTGACTTTTGCACCAGAGGGTTTGCTTCTAGTTCCCCAAACATCCCTGACCTTCACTTCCTCTGTACTTTGCTGTCATTCTTCAAAATTCAAAACATCCCTCTCTCCCCCATTTCTGTAATTAGCATCTACTCATTTTTAACATTGGGTCTCATATCATTCCACCTTTCCCAGACCTGCCCATGCAACTCCCAGAAGGCTAGCCAACAGCTGGTGGCAACTCACAAGACTCTCTTACAAAACCACTTATGCGGTCTCGATTTACAGTTTAATTCACTTGTAGTATTTTTAATGAGTAAATTCTTTCCTCCAAAATGATTATAAGCTTGTTATAGACAAGATCACTCACTCTACATTTTTTGCATCACACACTGAACTGTAATTTCCTGCTTAGAACTGAAGCTGCCACTAGTAAGAATTGATTAACATGCCCCTGAGTTGAAGGAGATTAAAGACCAAATGAACCTGGTACTAATGGGTAAAAAGGAATTAGGAGCATCCACATGGCTCCTTTCTTGAATTCCTGGATTATCTTTCCCTGCCTCTTCCATGCAGCCCCAAGGCAGTAAAGCAATGGAGGAAGTGCATAGACATACTAATCAGCAGGACTGATGGCAGCATTATGTAAATAAATACATTACTATTTTCCCAGTGAAGATAAAAAATATTTAAATTAGAGAATAGTGACTATAAACAGCTTTATGTCAGTTCAGATCAGGATTATAGCCCCAAATAATTTAAGAAAATGAGCTGCTGGGGCCGGGCGCAGTGTCTTATGCCTGTAATCCCAGCACTTTAGGAAGGCAAGTGGATCACCTGAGGTCAGGAGTTTGAGACCAGCCTGGCCTACAAGGCAAAACCCTGTCTCTACGAAAAATACAAAAATTAGCCTGCTCTAGTGGCACATGCCTGTAATTCCAGCTACGTGGGAGGCTGAGGCACGTGAATCACTTGAACCCACAAGGCAGAGGTTGCAGTGAGCGGACATCATGCCACTGTACTCCAGCCTGGGCAATAGAGCATGACCTTGTCTCAAAAAAAAAAAAAAAAAGAAAAAAGAAAAAGAAAATGAACTTTTGGATTTCAAAATTGGAAAAAAAATTATAGTAGATAACTCCTAACACCTGAAAGCCACTAGGGCATGAGCAGTACGAGGAAACAGTATGAATCCACTCACAAAGTATTTAATGTACAACTTGATTAATTCCATGATGGATGCCCAATAAAGCAAATTAAATAAAAACAATCTCTGCTTTCTCATGGTTAAACATAAACTCTGAAAAAACAATTAATCAACCGAGGAAAGAAGTCACCCCAAAAATTTACACTAGTAAGTTTCAGAAAAACAACTACACAAACCTAAAATATTTATAGTAAATTTTATAATTACATTATAAATCAAACTCATTGGCATCTCTCTTTGTTGAAAGTTCCCTGCTATATATATTTTTATAGTGAGAAAAATCAATGATACCTTAATCCACAATTTATACAAATCTGTACTTACAAATATGTGTTTGCAAGAAAACAAAAAAAAGGTAGACCCATATAGTATTTGTAAAATGCACATCTACAAGGAATAATGTAACTGGTGAAAGGTGAAACAATATATGCTCTGAAGTCAGAGGAGGTATAATAATGCTTCTGCCAACTTAAATTTGTTCTTTCCAAATCCACTTATTTGTGAAAGGTCATTTGGCAGAGGTAAAATCACAATCTTTCACTGAAGTTACTTTAGCGCAACTTTGAAAAACTGTTTGTCAGGAAATCTTGTTAAGCCTCCAGTTAAGTAGTCATTCTTATAATATTACTATGGATTAGGTCATTTATAATTTATCTTTAGTCAAACGAACACCATGTGGTAAAGCCTGGAAGAAAGTCTGGGCTTATTTCCGTTTGTGGGGAATTAGGACCTAAATAAATGCAACGAGGTGCCCCTAACTGCAAAGTCACACACAGTGCTTCTCTCTGCCTTCCTGCACGCTGCTATAGTGTGCCAGAGACCAGCAGAGGGGCTGAAAGGAGTCTGAATCACAGGCCCAAAGGCCCAAAACCATACCACATTTCTCTAAAACACACATGCTTCTCAATTTACGATGGGGCTACATCCCGACAAATTCCTCCTGGGTTGAAAATACATTTCATATACAGCAGCGTACCTGTTGTTGACTCTCGCGATCACATGGCTGACTGGTCACAGCTCACTTCCATTGTCCAGCATCCAGAGAAAGTATTTTACTGCATATTATTAGCCCAGGAAAAGATCAAAATTCAAACCTTGAAGTATGGTTTCTATTGAATGTGTATCGACTTTGCACCACCGTAAAGTCCAAAAGTCCTAAATAGAACCATTCTGAGTTGGAAACTGTCTTTATATGCCATAAAACTTTTTTTAAAAGAAGAAAAGGAAAAAAAAAATCTATTCTTTTTCCTGGTTAAGTCATTCAAATCTTGGGTTCATCATCCTTAGTGAAATAAAATAATGTCCGTATTATGGAAGTGTAGTGAAAAACAAAGCTAACTTGCAAAGCTCTTTGCGAAGTGCATAACACACGTCATGGACATCACAGATAATGGTTACAAACTCCTACTCTCAGTAAGAACACCAGGACTGCCAAAGGCAAGCAGGCAAGCACAGTCCCAGAGATTCGGAAAACCCTCATTAGTCTCACGCCAGTTTCTCTGTTGGCGAAAACCCCAGCAAGAGCTGAGAAACAGCATTCCAGGTTGGACACATGGAGATAACTAGGAAGCCAGGACCTTACTCTCAAGACGAACTGGAACCAGAACCAGAAGTCCAGAATGAAATCTAAATCCATCACCCTCTGTCTTTCTCCATTCAACTTGAAAGGACAGGAATAGAGATCTATGGGTCTTAGAGATACGCCACTAAAATCAGTAATTAACTGCTTCCTATAAAGCAATTTTGAATACTGTCTTGTGAATAAATAGCTACCAATCAGATATTCATATTTCAGAAGAATATAATGGAGTAGAAATCAAAATGAAAGATGAATTCAACTTTCTATATCTAAAACCTCATATGGCCCGCATCACTCAGAAGAATGTCAGAAATCTCTTAAAAGAGTGGATGTTGACAAACATACTCAATCATATACTATAAGAAAAACTGTAAATATAACAGCTTTGGACTTGCTATTCTCTTTTGTCCCTATCATGTCCAGTTAATTTTACTTTTGCCTGCCTTACTTTTTTGACACTGTCTTGTTTGTGTTAACATCCTTCAGAGAAACATTTTAAGACTTTTCAGTAAGTCATGCAACCACAAATAACTAGAAATAGTAATCCAGTAAATGCAAATACAAGTCAAGGAATAAGGAGAACTTCATTCCATTTCTGATTTTTACCTACAATCTTTTGTATGGCTTTACAGGTGGGGTGAAGGGCTGGATGGCTAACCTTGGTTCATAACTTGTGTGCTATTTTTGATTTTTTAAATATTAAAAAAGTTCCTAGGTGAAAGTTATGAAAAAATTGCATCTATTGGTCTTATAGATATTTAGCATCTTCTGTTTGCCTTCTGAAATATTTTCTTGGGGTTCATGTAGTTAGAGAAAATTAACAATTGATTTCTCCCCAGTTCTTCTCTAGGGCTCAAATCTAAATGAGGTGCTTGTAGAGGCCACTAGGGAGAGACATAGAGTCTTCACATCAGTTTCTTGGCAGTTGTGTGACATGTTTCATAGCAAGGACACAGCAGTTTCACTGAACACATTAATGACACATGCCCTGTCAAGGCTCTATTCACCCACTGGGGAACGAAACTTTAATGGAGCAATGAAATACTGCTTTGTGGTCTACGGAACTGAGAGATGATGTTTCATATGGGAAATGATGTTACATCACATGGGAAAAGAACCCACATCACATGCAGAATACTAACCCATATTCACTATACAGAATATAAAAATGGTTAAATATCAAAAGCAACATTTGCAAACAAAAATGCATAGAGATTTTCACGGCAATGGTAAAATTTGCCATATCACCAATGGCAAATTTTACATCACCAATGAAGACGCTTTTGAAAGTTAAAAATAAGTTAACTTTTTTATTCTCCAATCCCATACCTATACATAACACATGTAAACACACACACACACACACTCAGGGTACATTAATTCAAGACTCACCCAGCAGTGAGTGACTCTCATACAGTCTATTGGCTTATCAGGGAATGCTTCTCATTTTACTTTCTACTGCACATTTTCTTACTGTAAACCAAAGGAAGGGACCATACCCAATACAGAGATGTTGCCTTACTAAATCATACTTTTACTAGTTTTGACTTTGCAGAAATAGCAAATAGGTACTGCAAAATCAAGGACTCAAATTATCAGAGGTGTTATTGAGCCCAATATTACATTTCTGTGGTATTTAAGAACAGAAAGATATTTTCATCACTATAGTTATGGCAATGTGAGTATAGGCACTGAAAATTATTTTTGCAATTCACAGGATGCAGTCTATTCTGCTATTTCATTTATATTGTTTTTACTCAAGAGGCATTCCTTTAACCCCTATCTTAAATTATTATACATTCCAACATTTTAATGGTTCCCCAAAATTTAAATACAAAGGTAGTTTGATTTTCAAAAATTACTCTTCTCAACCTTAAAGTGTATTTCAAAATAAAAATAAAATATTTCAAAATATAAGGCTACTTATTTTCTACACATTGTGTATGTGTTAATCAATAGTCAACTTAAAGTTGACTGTAACACACCACAGGTATACCTCTCCACTTGCCACCAATTGAAATAAACCACTGTAGTGTAGTTCCAACAAGGGATACTGCAAGTGTTTGAACTGAAATGTAGAATATAACTTCTTTAAGAACTCTCGTAAGCGTACACTTTATGGCGATGGCAGGTATGAACTTTTTAGATAAATATATACTCTCTTAGATGAGCCAGTAAGAAGTAGGAACAAACACAAATCCTTTTTGAAAATCAGAATGCCTCAAAAGTATTTCGGCAACATTTGTAGGCAAAGGATTAAACACCTCTTATTTAAAACAAAACAAAACAAAACAAAAAAACCCAAACAAGAAAAAAAAAAAAAAAAAAAACACCTTAGTTTTCAGTATCTCATGACCAGATTTTAGGAATGAAGAACTTATAAAGTTGAAACAAGCCTTGCTTGATTGTGATCTAACTGACTCTAATCTCCTGTTACATCTCAAGTCTGACCAATTTCAAGTGAACTCTAAAAGCCCTGGAGCCTGGTTACTAAAGTCCCTGACACTTTTTTTCTAAAGTCGCGCACAGCGCCTGGTGCTCCGCAGCTATGCACACTCCGGGAAAGTAAGGCTGGCTTTACTGATAACCAGTGTCCCAGAATCTGTCTGGAGTCCCATGAATCAGCTGGGGAAAGAAACGAGCATTTCCCGACCAAAATGAACTCATACTCTCCAGAGCCCCGCTGACTGGGCACAGTTCAAGACCCCCTGGTTGCCCCAGAGGAAACCAGTCTGAAATAGCTTTCAGGATCTCTCACTGGGCACCTCTCCTCCGGGCCCTTCACTAGTGTAACTTGCTTGCCTCTCTAGCAACAACTTTCTATTTAAAAAGAAGAAAAATTTTCTCCAAAGCAGCCTGCACTGAGCTCAGTAACTTTGGATCCCACGTACACAAGCTTAAAGCACATACACACTTTCCCCCGCGCAGGTTCTCGGGTCCTCCGCAAACCCTAACGCCGCAAACCCTAACGCAAACTCTCGGGTCTTCCGCAAACCCTAACGCAAACCTACCATGGCCTCGCCCGCGTCGGGCTCCGCGTCCGAGAGGTCGAGTCCGGACTCTAAGGCGGCGGCGGCGGCGGGCGCCTCGCGAGGACCCGGGAGCAGCGCAGCGGCGAGCAGAGAACACGCCAGAGAGAAGAAGCCCAGCAAGTGCATGGTGGAAGGGCCGGGGGTGGGGGACCGGTCCGCTGGCGGGGGCAGGGGTGGGGACAAGGGCGCCCCTGCGAGGCCGCGGGCCCCTCCTGGTCCCTCTCCCCCGGGCTCCTCCCGGCGACCCCCCTGGGCGAGCCGGAGGCGGCGGGAGCGGGTCCGGGGCTCCGCGTTCCCAACTTTGCAGGGCGCCCTCCCAGCCAGTGCCAGGGAAAGGCGGCGGGTGTCAGGTAAAAGCCTCACAGGAAACCGGACATCCGAGCTCCCCGCATTCGGAGCCCGCGAGGTGAAGCGAGGGCGAGGGAGGACGCCTCCACGGTCCGCGTCGGTGTAGCTTTTTGGAGAGAGGGGGGGAGCGCCAGAACGCCCCGCGATGTTCAGCCCCTCCAAACCCGCCAGAACCCTCGTCCCCCTCCTCCCTCCCCTTCCCCGAAGTGAGAGGAGCCGGGCCGCGGGCGCTGCGGCGGGGGCGCTGGCGGCGGTGCCGGGGGCGGGAGGAGGGCGGCGGGGCGGCCGGCGGCGGCGGGGCCCGGGAGCGCCGCGGCGCAGGAGCCTCCAGAGCGCGCCGGGCTGAGCGGCGGCGGCGGCGGCGGGCGCAGGGGCAGGGCATGACTGACGCGCCCTCTGCCTGCGCTTATGTGAGAGAAAGCGGCCGAGGGAGGGAGCGTGCCGAGCCCGGGCTGCCCTCCCCTCTCACTCTCCCTCGGAAGCCGTCTCCCTGGAGCTCCCCGCTTCCCTCGCCTCCTCCCCGGCGGCCCCACCTCCCCCGACCCCCACTGGATCTCTCCCTCCCCGCCCCCCGTCCCCTGCCGGGAGCGGGCGGCCGGAGGAGCAAGTTCAGTCCCCGGGCTGGTGGTTGGCGGGACCGGCTTTAGAGGTGATGCGACCACCCTGGACCACGTGGAGAGAGGAGAAACTAGGCACCGTGGGGTGGAGGGAGTCCCCGCTTTATCCTCGCCGCTCCCGAACTCTTGTCCTCCCTCCCGCACGCCTGGGCCCCAGCGCCCTGCTCAAAGTTTGGAAATGTCCTGGGGGTTCTAAAAGTTCCAAAAGAAGGTCATCACTATGTCAGAGAACGCTATGGGACCTCGGAGGGATCCCCTCTCTCCCTTGGTCTGTGTGGTTGAAAGTTGCCTGAGGATGCAAGAACTGCAGTTCTCAGGATGCAGTGCAGGCTGTTGGGATGAATGCTAATGATCCCTTTGGAATCCTACACTTCTGACAGGTGAGGAGAAGGGCCAGAATCTTCGTAGAGAGTAAAGAGACATATTGTCAGCTTCTGCGAGAAGTTGGTTTACTTGAAAAAGGGGCTGGTAAAGAGACGTGTGTGAGACATATTCCAGAAAGGATGTAATATCGGAAGAAAAGTGACTGCATTTCCCCATTGGAAAAGCACTGGTGTCTCCGTTGGGCTGGTGGCATTGGCTGGCTGCCTCCTTGGGGCAGGGTGAGCAGGTTACAGAAGACCATGCTAAGGGGTTTCAACAGTGTGCAGAACATCAAAAGTCTGCCTTTCACTCCCAATCTACTTTTAAGTACACTGAAGTTATAGGTCCATAACATCTTACCGGAAGAAGAGATTTTCTTATCTGGTTCAACTCTAGAAGATTTGAAACTCCTCACCCATAATTTACTTGAAGGCTTAAATATCTCAAAGGACAGGGAACCCTCCATTCTTTGTGGCTGTTCAATCCATTTGTTGATGAGCAACACTGCTGAAAAGCATTTCCTTCCATCTCTCTCTTGCTTTCCACTTCTGGAGTTTTACACAATAAATCTAATCTCACTTCCACAACTGAGTCCTTCAAATATTTTGAAAATATTTGTCATGGTCTCCCTAAGCTAACTACTCCTGGCTAACTATCCCTTTTATTCCCCAAGATGACAGTTCCAGTTTCCCCCTTTAACCATACTGTTAGCTTTCCATGTTCGTGAAGTATGCGATTGAGAACATGGCTCAGTACTTAGTGCTATAATGAGCATGCAGAATGGACACTATGCCTTTGTTGACACAGCCTTGGATTGAGTTTATTTTCTGGCAGCCAAATCACAGTGTTGACTCACACTACCCTTAAAGTCAACAAAATTCCTCAATAATTTTTCATGTGTACTGCTACTTAGTCACGTCTAAATTGCCCTGTATTTGTGGAGTTAAGTTTACTGTATCCAAGATGCTTTTTTATGTGTCTTTATGAAATTCCATCCCATCAGACTCGGTCCATGATCCAGCCTGTTGAGATGTTTTGTGATTTGGAACACCATCAGTGTATCATTCTCTTGCTGTCTTCCTACTATATGTGTATTTGATCAGCCTGCCATAGTTATCTTCAGACACTGATAGATCTGTGAAAAGAGAACAGCTAAGGGCAGACTGGGGTAAGATTTAAATAGAAGGTGGAGTTTCCATTCAACCATTTGCTATTACAATGATTCTCAACTTTGGTTGCACTTGGCATCACAAAAGGAGATTTTGAAAAAACAGATGCTTGAGTACACCTTCTGACTTTCTGGCTTAACTGGTCTAACTGGAGTAAGACTTGGACATCAGGATTCTAATAGTCAAGCAAAATTGAGAACCACAGGCATGTCCAACACCCACAGGCCTAGCAGTGGGTGAAGACTGGAAAATCAACAAATTCAAAATATATCCAAAGTGTATTAATATCATATTAACTACTGTACTATTTAAATGCAGCAGGAAGCTGTATTTAAACTTTTTTCTCACAAAAATGTTATCTTCCTGCTGCTATATTTTGAGTCAGAAAATGCTGGCAAAAGTTTACATGAAGAAAAAAAAGGTCTCCAAAAACAATCATGCAGTAGTTGTTTAAGAATGTCTTAAGGTAAAAAGGAGTAGTTGCTCAGGACTTTTTCTTGTTTTTCTTCATTAGCCCGTGGAAACACTTTTTGCTACTAGCAGATTTTAAAGGTTAAGAAAGTCTTTTTCACTAGTTTGTGAGTTCATCACTAGCTTCATGCAAGACCTATTTTACAACAGGTCTTCTCAATCTGGTTTTTCAAAAAGCATTGCTCAGTCAGTGGAGAAAGAGTTAGGTAGCAGGGCCCCAGCGAGAATAACACCTCTTTTACATACTGAGTTTTTGTTTTCTTTGATGATAGGTTTTGTTTTTTGTGGGTTTTGTGTGTGTGTGTATGTTGTTTGTTTGTTTTGAGATAGAGTCTCACCCTGTCTCCCATGCTGGAGTGCAGTTAGAGTACAGTGGCGCCATCTCAGCTCACTGCAACCCCTGGGTTCAAGCTATTTGCCTGCCTCAGCCTCCCATGTAGATATGGGAGATGACAGTTTTGGATGGCAAAATAATGGTGATAGTATATACATTGTACATTCCCTAATATCCATTCTGACCATCTACTTTACTTCTGATTTGTTATTCCCTACCTCCTTGCTTTGTTAGTTCTACTTTGTTGCTTCATTTCAAGGTTTTTTAGTTGAATGCTTAGTTCATTTTTCTTCTTTTTAGTTTTAAAATACAAGTTTCGGGCCATGTGTGGTGGCTCACATCTGTAATCCCAGCATTTTGGAAAACTGAGGAAGGAGGATCACTTGAAGGTACTTTGAGACCATCCTGGGCAACACAGCAAGACCCCATCTCTACAATCAGTCAGTTGATCAATAAAATACAAGTTTTGTCTAAATTCTGCTTTACCTGTGTTTCTCAATTTTGACACGTAGTGCTTCCTTTGGCAAACAGCTGCAAATATATCTTAATTTGTTTATATTTTTAACCCAAAAGTTATTTATGTTTTCTTAGTTTGGGGCCATATGATTTTTATCAATTTCTAATGTTGTTATATTTAATTTTTGCTATAAATGATGTTGCTTTTAGAAATGCATTCAGGTTTTCTTTGCAGTCCTGTATATGGCTGATCATTGCAACTAATTCTGTATGTGCTTTATTTTTGTTGGGTATTAATTTTGAGCTTATTATAATATTCAAATCTTGTTTGGGAATGACTTGTTAAAATCTCCAGTTATAATTGTTGATATGTTTTTCTGTTTCTGACTGTAGTTCTTTCTGTTATTTTTTAACATAATGTGATACTATATGATTTTGATCTAATTTTCTTCTTAGTAATAAATAATGTCATTTTTAAACTTCTGATATTTTTACTTTAAGTTCTACTTTTTCTGATATTAAAATCATAGGCTTTAAGAATTGACATTAGTTGTGAACATGACTTAGGTAAAACTATGAACCAGTTATGTACACATGACTTAGTTGTTTCTTCTAGGAAGCATTAGCTTGGAAAAGATAAGACTGCAACCCAGTACTTAAATTTAGTGTTTGCTTCAGGAAATGCTGGCAAAACAATATATTGAAGACAACAATATTCTGACTCTGGTAAACAGCCTGCTTATTAATAACAGTTTCCTTACCCAAACTCTTACAGATGTTAATTGACCCTAAACTAGTAGTTTATGAACTTTGCCCAATCTTACTCCATTCCCCACTTTGAAAAACCCACCTCCAACTACTGTGTCCAGACTCCAAAGCTCGACAGCTGTTCTGTTTCTGACTTACCCCAGATACCCTAGGACCCAATCCAGGTGGCACTCTCCCTTACTGCAGTAGGTTCGACTAAATGGAACTTTTGTTTATTGAAAGGTTTTCTACTGATATTTTGGGGTGTTCGACAACTTGGAGGTCCCATTGAAACCCTCCTCCCTTGTTGCTCAAGCAAAGATCCTAAATTCACAAATAGTGCAAATCACTGTGGCCTCTTGAGCTTCCTGGCTTGGCGGGGGCAATCACTCTGACTACAACAAAGGGTTAAGTCTTCTGTTAGATTTCAGTCCCAGTTTCTTTTTATCACGCTACCAAATGCTAAATGTATTTTGTCCCCTAAGATCTCCTCTCAAGAACTCTTTGACTATTTGATCAGACTTGAACAAATTTATCCTCAGTAGGTATCTGCCTTATTACTAACTGTTGTTTTTGTCACTGCTTTCTTCAAAATTTTCCCATGGGAGTCAAAAAAAGGAAGTTCATAAGAAAGAGAATAAGCACGGGTCCTGTTAAGTCAATTCACTGAGCCATCCCTTGGGACTAGATGCCCAGAAGGTGTGTCCTCAGATCAGTATTGACTAGACAGATATTGCCATAAATTTTATCAAAAGCTTGTACAACGATTTGAAGTCTTGTTTCGTCTGTGAGACACTGATTTTGAATGAGATCTCTTGGTCAAACTTTCCATCTTCCCCAACTGCACATTTATCAGGTTTGCCACTGGAGACTACCTAACCTTTAGTTTGGGGAGCCAAGGGCAAGAGGTACAGAAACAACTCATTTGACCACCCATTGCCAGATCATTTTGCCATTGTCTCAGACTAAACCCAAGTTCATATCCCCTCCAAGCCATATTCCTGCCTTCTACATGTATTTTGCACTATAACTAATCCAATGTATCTCTGTTTAAACGACTTAATCTAGAATTTCAGAAGCCATTTAAGAAACCTTTTGTAAGAACAAAACTGTTCATTTGAGAGCTGCCTTATGGAAAGAGAGTGAAATTCCAAACATTCAATGATGTATATGTTCTGATTGATATAAGAAATCTTACAATAAAAATCCAGATTCCACAATTGCTTCAGTAATTATTCCATGGAAGACGCAAATGAGAAAAATGTGAAAAGCTCTTTTTTAGATGTGCCCAAATCACCACTTGGCTCAAGAAGCTTTCATCTTTACTATTCCGGTTCTCTCACCCAATTGCCCTCCAAGTTCCTCTTCCCTGACACTCTTTCTGATGTCCCTTTTCTTCTGGCCATCTAGAAACACTAAATGCCCAATTGGCTCTTAAAGTTGACCAAATCAGAATAAGCTCATTATGGCAGATTTTAAACCCTGGTTGGGTCTAAGCAAAATGTCATTTTCAAAAACTTCAAAAGTCTATGCAAGATAGGCATAAATTTACAGAGAAATTTGCAGTAGTTCTAGAAACACATAATTCAGGGTTCCCAGATCTCTATCAACTGATTTATAGGTTTTTATGAACCTCAAATGCAACAAAATGTGTTGAAAAAGGCAGTGTGAATACCTTGAGTATGATTTAAGAGACTCCACATTTCAGAGTAAAACCAGAGGAACTTTAAAAAGCTATAAATTTTAGACAAAACTTTCGGAGTTTACACACCAAAACAAGGATGACAGCGTTGGAAACCTCAGGGGGATGCTCCTGCACACCTGTAGAAAACATTCAGGTGTAGGTCCTGGAGCATGTGCAGCGTCAGCTCCTGCCTCACTTTCTCTGAGTGGCCTAATGTCAGAAATAGGGAAATTTAACATACAAGCAAAAACTGGAAAGGAAAATACTCCTGTTGCTAGACCTTCACACCCTCACGGAATGAAACTAAAGGGGAAAAAAAGGAAGTAGGAAATCAGTGATGCCCTTCCAAATGAGTATCAAGGACTCAGTTTCTTATTTGCCCTTAAATGCCCAAGGAGAATTTCTGTGTCTTAAAAGGTGATCTTGCGAATGTTTGATCCTGGCACTATCATATCAACCAAAAGACTTGCCACTGTCACATGACCTCTTTCTCAGAGTTAAATGACTCCAGTGGTGGCTATCTCTAATAATCCACAAATTCTCCCAGTTTCATACTGTGCCTGTCATCTTCAGACCTTACCGAGGAAAGTTCTTCATAATCTGTCACTTTCAGAATGGCAGTTTGTTGTCACCAGTGGACCTCAGGTGGAACCTTGCAAACAGTTTTCATTAAATTTCCCACCTCAAGAAGGACAAATTGATCACTATGCTTTGTCGACATTGGTGGGGTAATTTTATGGAGGTTGCTTGTCTCTTCTGCACCAGCATAATCTAGTTAAACTGTAAAGGTGGAGACTGAACAAGAACTCAAGTGTCAGGGTATCTTTGAACCCTTACAAATGGGTTTCATACAGTCACCTCTTTGGTATGGATTTTGAATATCCTAGTCAATGTTTGCTAATTTCCAAAGTGAGAGGAAACTTTTGTTTGCTAGAAAGGTAGATTCTGACAGTAACATGTCTCCCCTTGAAGTTTGGATATTTCTCACCCAATTTAGTGCTCTACCACACTTTGGGCAGACTTAGTAAAGCACCACAAGGGACTCACACAATATACTCAGTCTTATCACCAACACGTATGAGTTGCATTTTCTTCATATTCTCCCGAGGAACCTTGGCATGACCTGAAAAACAAAGACTTTATCATTTGGAAAAGACAGCATAGAAAAAAATTCCTAGAAACCACATTGGAAAGAAATAGCAGACAAATTTGACTAGAACAGCAGTTAAACTTGAGGGTATAGATGCCTGGATTCATGTCTCCCAGCTAAGAAGACACAAGATTTGACCCACTGACAAAAGGATTGACATTCTTCTCATTAGAAGATTTAAAATTAAAGATTCTAAAGTATTTTTCAAAAGCAAATGGCTCTTGGAATAGAGACAGTTTCTACATGAATCTTTGTTTCAAGATGGCAACTGCAGGATGTGGACAGTTTCCACTCAAGACTTACAAATGTGACTTACAAAAGTCTTTGAAGTTTGGATATTTCTTACCCAATTTGGGGCTCTACCATAGTTTGGGCAGACATGGCAAGGCATTATAAGGGACTCACACAATATACTCAGTCTTATCACCAACAAGTATGAACTGCAGTTTCATAGAAATGTAGACTTTTGGCCGGGCGCAGTGGCTCACGCCTGCAATCCCAGCACTTTGGGAGGCCGAGGCGAGCATATCACGAGGTCAGGAAATTGAGACAATCCTGGCTAACACAACGGTGAAACCCCGCCTCTACTAAAAATACAAAAAAATTAGCCGGGCGTGGTGGCGGGCGCCTGTAGTCCCAGCTACTCGGGAGGCTGAGGCAGGAGAATCGCTTGAACCCAGGAGGCAGCTTGCAGTGAGCCGAGATCGCGTCACTGCAGTCCAGCCTGGGTGACAGAGCGAGATTCTGTCCCCCCCAAAAAAAGAAAAAGAAATCCAGACTTACAAAGACTTACAAAAAATTTACAGTTTTACAAGACTTACAAAAGTAGATTCTAATGACTGGGTCACATGGCCATGCTTGATTCTGCAGGGTTTTTTTTTTTTTTTTCATTTTTTCCTTCTATATTTTCTTTCTTCATTGAAGGCTCAAGAATCTGGGTAGTTAACCGATGGTTGTTATTTCTTACCCAGTAAAAATTCATGTTCTCTAACTTGAATGTGGCTTTCTGTGCCTTTAGTCATTCCTTGACATGACGACTCAAATATCAAGAGAAATGCATGCATGAGGCGGCCAAAACCAACAATCAAGTACACTCTTCCCTGTGTGTCCCAACCTGCTAGTACCAGTCATTTGTTATGAAATACTTGATTTCGTTCATGACTGGACTCAACCACTAATTGAATTTTTATGTGAAAGAGAACACAACAGAGCAGGTAACCAAAATCAAAACCTCCCTGGAAAGAAAGGTTTCTGCCTCCACCGAAATCATGCTCAAGGATCCTTTCTCAAAGATAACATCTGCAAACAAACTTTCATGGAGAAAAGCCTCAGAAAGGGAACGAGGAACAGATGGTTTGCATTTGAGATCTGACTCAGATTTACAAACCTTACAAAGAAGGCTTACTAAGGGGGTAACTCTTTTGGTTGTCTGTCATATATACCCTGAGTGACCTTTGGTGAACCTCTTTTTGTCACATAGGGTTTATGTGAATACTAAATTAGTTAATATGTATAAGGAACTTAAAATAATATCTAGTATCTAGTAACCTCTCAATAAATTTTGGATAAAGCATTAATAATTGCAGATGTGTTATTGTGTGTTGTTAATATCATGTCTGATATACTAATCTTTATTTCTTCCCTGTATTTACGACATTTTTCTGTTGTTTTACCCTTGGATTTAAGTGACTATTCAAATGGTATCAGATTTGAATATTGACTTTCTTTTTTAAGCACCTCGAAAATGTCATTCTATTGTATTCCTTCATCAAATATTGTACCAAGAAATCTAAGTATAATAATAATTTATAGCCATATTATGTCTCTTATGTGTCTGGCTGTATTTTTAGGGGTGCTACAAATTCTAATGTATTTAGTACTCCCCAAATCTTATGATATAGAAATTATTATAATCTATATTATATCAACAAGGAAATTGAGCGATGAAGAAGTATCTTGTTTAATGTTTCAGAGCTAGTTTTTGACTGAGCCTAAATTCAGGAGATTAGGCACTGCCCTCTCCTGCCCCTTTATGAAAGTAAACATGATACTTTTCCTTGTTAGATGGTTGGCCATTCTTGTTGGAAAATTTTAGAACATTTTCTTTGTTTTTTTTTATATTGAATTTTACCATTGTTTGTCCATAGGGAATTATTCATAACTTCTTTAGCACAGTTTCAGCCCTTTTAATCAGTGTGTGTGTGTATGTGCGCACGTGTGTGTAATTTCTAAGAAATTATTAGTCAAATAATCTATACAAAGTATCTCTCTTGTTGTAGTTCTCTAGAACTTCTTGCATACGGATATTGACATTTTACCTTTATAATAATAGCTTATAGCTATATCATGCCTACTATGTGTCTGGCTATATTTTTAGGGATGTTGCAAATTCTCATATATTTAGTACTCCCCAAAATATTATAATATAGAAATTACTATAATCTCTCTATATATATCAACAAGGACACTGAGCTACGGAGAAGCTCATGTGTTAACTTTTCTTATATTCCTTCTGTCTATCCATCCTTTCCTAATTGCATATGGAGATTCAGTTGTTCCAGCAAAATATATTGAAAAAACTATGCTTTTCCCACTGTATTGCATTTGGACCTGTGTCAAATATTCATTGTCCATATATGTATGGGTTTATTCTGGATCTCTATTTTGTTCCATTGATCTGTTTGTCTATCTTTAGCCCAACACCACACTGTCTTGATTACTTAAGCTTTAACATCAGTCATGAAGTTGTCTAATGTTAGTCATCCAATTTGTTAATTTTTGCCAAAAATATTTTGACCAATCTACCCAAACATATGTATAATATGTATTTCCATATTAATTTCATAACCAGCTTATAAGTTTCTACCAAAAAAAGTCTGCTGGGATTTTCATAATGATCAAAACTTGATATAGATCAATTTGAGTACAATTGGCATCCTAACAATATTGAGTCTTCTGATTCATGAACAAGGTATATCTTGCCAAATATGTAGGTATTCTTTAATTTCACTCTGCAACATTCTGCAGTTTTCTTTTTACAGGTCTTGTATGTCTTTGACAGATTTGTCCCCCAATTTTTTAATTGCTTATGCTATTGTACTGATTTTTTTTAATTCGATTTTTTTTTTTTTTTTTTTTTTTGAGGTGAAGTCTCACTCTGTCACCCAAGCTAGAGTGCAGTGGCATGATCTGGACTCACTGCAACCTCTGCCTCCCAGGTTCAGGTGATTCTCCTGCCTTAGACACCGGAGCAGCCGGGATTACAGGCACACGCCACCATGTCTGGCTAATTTTTTTTATTTATTTATTTTTTGAGAGAGAGACAGGATTTCACTATATTGGCCAGGCTGGTTTCAAACTCCTGACCTCAAGTAATCCACCCGCCTTTGCTTCCCGAAGTGCTGGGATTACAGACATGAGCCATTGTGCTCAGCCTAAAACTTCAATTCTTGATTGCTAATTACAATTGATTTTTGTATATAGATCTTGTATCCTGCCACCTGGCTAAATTTACTTATTAGTACTGGTAGACTTTGTAGATTCCGTAAGATTTTCTAAATATCTGATTATGTAGTCTGTGAATAAAGACAGTTCTCATTCTTACTTTCTAGTCTGGATGCATTTATTTTTCTTTCCCAGTTCCACTGGATATAATCAATAAAATATCGAATAGAAGTTGTGAGAGTCTGCATCTGTTGAGATGATCATATAGTTTTTCTTTTTTAGTTGCTTAATACAATGAAGTATACCGACTGGTTTTTGAGTGTTAAACCAACCTTTTATTGCTGAAATAACTCCAAGAGTTTGTATAGAATTGGTTTTATTTTTCCTTAAATGTTTAGCATAACTCAATTAGCCATCTGGACCTGGAGTTTTCTTTGTGGTAAGATTTTTAACTGTTAATTCAGTTTCTTTAATAAATATAAGTCCATTCAGATTATTTATTTCTTCTTGAATGTGCTTTTGTGTTTTATAACTTTCAAGTATAGTTTTTATTTTATTTAAATTGTCACATTTGTTGGCATAAAGTTTTTTATAATATTACCTTGTTATTGTTAATATATGTGGAACCTATGATGATGTCACCTCTCTTGTTGCTGATATTAGTAGTTTAATAGCTTTTATCGTCTCTCTCCCCAACCCCCATCAGTCTGGCTGGAGGCTTATCAATTTTATTGATTTCTTTAAAAGTTACTTTTTATTTCATTGTTTTTTCTGATGTTTTCCTTTTTTCCCTACTCCATTGATTTTGGCTCTCATCTTCATTATTTTTTCTTCAGTTTAGACTGGGGTTAACTTTATGTAATTATATACATATATGTTTACATATGCTTATATATAAATATATATTTATATATTATATTTTTATATATTTATATGTAATATATAAGATTCAAGGTAAATTTACATATACTTACATATAAATATATATACTTATATATATAATTAACCCCAGCCTAAACATATATGTATATATATTTTAGTATCCTAACATAAACAAGTCACTGATTTGAGATCTTTTGCCTTTTTAGTGTTGTAACTTTCCTTCTAAGTACTGATTTAGCAACTTCCCACAAAATCTGATATGTTATGCTTTAATGTTTATAATTTTCATTCAGTAAGAAATACTTTCTCATTTGCCTTTTTGCTTTTTTTCTTTGATTTGTGGGTTACTTATAATTGTGGCATGTAGTTTCTAAATATTTTTGTATATCCTGGAAATCCTTCTGTTGCTTCTAACTTAATTTTATTATGAGCAGAAAACATAGTTTTTATGACTTGAATCTTTTAAAATTTAGTTAGCCTTGATTTTTTGGCTCAGAACATTATATATCTTGGTAAATGTTTCATCTGCACTTGAAAAGAGTGTATGTTATGCTATGGTAGGATGGAATTTTCTATACTTGTCAATTAGGTCAAGTTGATGAATAATTTTAATTTTTCTATATCTCCTCTGGCCCTCTGATTTTCTGTCTGTATATTCTATCAATTATTGAGAGAGAGTTTTGATATCTCGAACTGGATTTATCCATTTCTTCTTGCAGCTGAATCAGTTTTTGCTTCAGGTATCTTTAATCTCTGTTATATGTGACTACGTAACATACTGTTGGGAAAAGAAGACGTTTTGAGAATTAAAAGGGGCTATAATGATAATTACACTGGAACAATAGGAATAAACCTAAGTTGTCCTGAGAGCATATATTCAATCCATGTTGAAAATGTTGGTGAAATATTTTTCTCTTGCATAATAGGGACTGTGGGTGAGAAGTACTTGCTGATTGCAGTGGCTCTGCTTTCCCCAGGGCTACAGGGTTAGTAAGGCTCTCTGCTTTGCCACATGGCTCCTATCTCAGGATTGCCTCATGCTCACAAGATAAAGACATCACATGCATAGTATAGATTTCTCATTCTCACTTACCGTTCCATCACTGAATCCCATATATGTTGCTTCTTCAAACTGGCATATTGAACAAGTAAGATTTGTGGTGTCTAACTAGAAAACAACTCTATTTTTTCCCTACCACATACTCAAATTTACTTTTGCCAATTGAATCAAAATGATGACAAGCCAAATGAGTTGTTTAACTTTTCCTAGATGATAAAAAGTCTCCCTGTGTCCTCTAGACATAGAAACAGTCTGAGTTTTGTAATTTATTATCCTAATTCAGTTTAACAATCGTATCTGAAAAAGAATTCCTGTCTTTGCTAAAAATCACCACTTTCATCCTCTCCCTAATGGTATTACAGTCTCAATACCAACAACAGACAGGGGGTAGTTCTCATTGTTTTACTTTGCTACCCCTCCACCTCCTTTTTGCTAGCTACCTTTTCTGATAGCTTCAAGTCACTACAAGAAAAGGAAAAGGAAGAAGGTAGAGGGGCAAAAGTATAGAAGGAGGAAAATTATTTCCTCACTTTTACTGTTCTAATGCTGTGCCTTCGGTATTCTTTAATTGAAAGCACAGTATTAGACTAGCAAAAGTCAGGAAATAATTTTCATTCAGGTTGCAGATGTTTAGAGCTCACTCTCTTGGATTATTTTGGTTTTCTGAATACCCTCTTATCACTGGAGGTATTACACCTACAGTTTGCTTGAACTGCATGGATTTATTAATTTTCCAACTGAGGGCTTACGCCGTTTCTCAGCCAGATCACAAAGTGCCATGTAGGACTTGTTAAGGATATGAATTTTAGGGAAATTAATGATAAGTCAAACATTGGTCCTAGGAAGGACCAAGGATGGAGAGTGGCATTATCAAACATACACTTTTAAGTGAATACACTGACAAGAGTGACAAAAATAGACTGGAAGAGTTTTTGAGCAAATAAAAGTCAGAATACAATTGTGAGAATTCAGTCCAGAGAGGATCATAAGTTTAACGAGAGTACTGGCAGTAGATGTGGAAATAGGTGGATAGACTCAGGAGAGTTAAAGTTTACAGAATTGTCTGTTTTATTGGCCATGGGAATGAACAAGAAGAAAGTTGTACGGCTAAATGTCAGGTTTAAAGCTTTTGCCAATGGATTATTGAAAGTG
The DNA here is from genome assembly GCF_047675955.1 of Chlorocebus sabaeus. Taxonomy (NCBI): domain Eukaryota; kingdom Metazoa; phylum Chordata; class Mammalia; order Primates; family Cercopithecidae; genus Chlorocebus; species Chlorocebus sabaeus. Next base: position 127,485,106 of record NC_132910.1, read on the forward strand.
CCATTCAGCAAGATATGAAAGCTGAATAGGACCGAGTTATGCAGGGAGATTGCGAGTTCCACATTAGATATGTGGAGTTTCAGTTACCAGTGACGCATCCACATGGGAATATCAGATACTTAACTGATGATATAATAGAGTGGAGCCCAGAAGAGGGGCCTGGTTTGAAGACATACATTTGAGAGTCATTAATGCCTGCCAATTAGAGCTGGGGGAGTGAAGCTAGTTACTTTGAGAGAAGGAATAAAGAGAATGGAAAAACCTGAGACCAATCCTTGGCAAACACTATCATAAAAGTCAGGAAGAGGAGGATGAGTCCACGAAGGCACGTGACAAGTGGACTAGGAGTTAGAAGGAAAGCTGAGAAACTGGGTTGTCACAGATGTCAAAGGATGAGAATAGAGTAGGATAGACGTAGCCACTGGCAATGTAAAATCTTGCCAATTAAGTAAGATGAGCTCCGGCAAACACTCACTGGATTTCTCTGCTGATCTCATTAAAATATTTTGTTGTAATGGTGGATGCATAAGTCAGATTTCAGTAGGTTGAAAAGAGAAAGGAAAACAAGGAAATAAAGACAATGAGCATGGAAAATGCTTTTGGAAAATTCGGATATGAGGGGAAGGGTTAAGTGGTAGCTGGTGTGGGAACTGAGGTCAAATGTTGATATATTCATCTTTAATTAAATATGATATGTGTGGTGCAATTATGTTTTTAAAGAATATAGACTTTCATGGGCATATATGCAGGATAAAGTGAGAAATAAAATAGGAATGCACTCAAATAAACATATAAATATTATTCTAATTGTTAACTGTACAAGCAAAGAAAAAATGACTAAGAAAATACAGTAAGTTTTTAACAGTTTATCTCTTGAAAGTAGGTTGGAGAATGACTTTTTCTTGTATTGTTCTTTGTGTATTTCACAAGATATATACATAGTTAATAAATACTAAATCAATATGTACTAATTGTGTATATGTAGTATATGTATAATATATATAGTATACAGGTATATACAATATATGCCACATATACACACTACTTATATATAGAATATGTACTATATACATATATACACTATATACACATGCTATATATACATACTCTATACATATATACACATATGTGTATACATGTGTGTATATAGCATATGTATATAGTATACAGTGTATACATATACACTCTACATATGTATATGTATGTATATACAAATATGTATATAGTGTGTATATAGCATATGTATACATATATACATATATACATAGGGGTATATATGTATATACTATATAAAATATACATATACTATATATATTCACAATTAGGGCATATTGATTTACAATTAATTTTAAAAACATTCTTTCCCTGAGACAATAAATACGTGTGAAATTGCTAGCATGTATGTTAGAAATAAATTTTCAGTGCTGCAAAAGAAATAGCACTGAAACATGAATTTTCTCAGCAAGGCAATTTTACTTCTATAGAAGGGTGCATCTCATGGATGGAGCAATGGTGACAGCTCACCTGAACGAGGGAGGGGAAGGGGTTCTTATTCCTGACCCAGGTAGCCCCTACTGCTGTGTCATTCCCTTATTGGCTAGGGTTGGACCACACAGTCTAAGCTAATTCCGATTGGCTGTTTTAAAGAGAGTGGGGTATGAGCCAGAGTGGCAGAGTGAGCAGTTTCGGCAGGGAGGACAGTTAAGGAACAGGTCACTAAAGGTGACTCAGGTCAGAGTAGGGGACCAGGGGTGACTCAGGATGGAGCAGGTGACCAGAGGGGATTGAGGATGGAGCAGGTGACCAGGGGAACAGATGTGAACTACTGATTAGAACTGGTGGAAAGACTTTTTACTGAAACTAGGGGCAAGGAAACGAAGAGAAAGAGGAAGATAAACTTTAAAATGGAGAACAAAGGACAAGAAACTTACCATACTGACATACTGAATCTTTGAAGATAAACTTGGAACTCACTGTATTTAACAATATAGACACTAATTAAAGATAAAGCTTTATATAAATTCCTGAATGAGCATAAGCATAGTAAAAAACTATAGTAATTTTGCAAGAAGCAATCAAGGTTGGAGGGAAATGAGAAGAAATAATCATGAAGGAAGTGAAAACAAGGCTTCGCAAGACCAGCGGGGAATTGGAAAAGCAAGACCATGAGAAAAGAGCAATCTTCATGTTCTGGGGAAAGGTGCTGGAATGCAGGCAGCACACAGGTCGGAATTAAACATGGTGGAGTTGGGTAGAAAGGTGGAGATGCATGTGGAAGGATGTAAGATGACACTGAAAAATTTGGGGAGAAAGGAAGCCAAATTAGAGTTAGCTGAAACTTAAAAGACACTTGATATTGACCGTAAGTTTGGTTACTACTCTGATTGTAATGAACACCCTCTAATAAATTCTAAACAGTAAAGTGACATGATAAGAAGAGCATTTTTGAAGAATGAATTTTTATCATTATTTGGGCCAGAATAGAGGTATGTTAGGAGATAGAGAAAATGAATTTGAATGTAGAGAAATAGGATTTTAAAAATTTCCCTAGAAACTTACAGGACAGATGGCAAAGAAATAAACTAGGTTGACTATGTGAGTTTGAACTTAAAAAGGATTGCTAGATACTATGAGTAAATGAGGATACTGTTACTCATTGAAGATCTACTATGTGAAAGCGGGGGAAATAGAATTTTCAAATCATCATCTTAGTTTCTCCTAGCAATCCAGTGGGGGGCTTATTACCTTTTCTATGGATGAGGAAACAGAGTTAGAAATATTAATATTGATTTCTCTGAGTTCATACTATTCTGCAAAACTTATGTATGTATCTCCAGAATTTGTCTTATTTTTCTACTCAACACATTATATACAGCCCTGTGAAGACATAAAAGCCAAACCAAAATATAGAGAAGTAGGGAGAAATAACTTTTGGATCTGTTGAAATTGGAGTTGCGGCAGGATACATAGGGGAGTACAGCACTACTTTCGGTTAGTGTCCAAGTCTTTTTCATTGCTTTTTGTTTTTTTTGTTTTTTTTGTTTTTTTGTTTTTTTTTTGGCAGAGGGAACATCGATAAATTAAGGTACACCACACACACAGAATTCAGTAGTCTTCTTAATGCCATTTCTGGAATTCAATCCAAAGATTTTAACCCAAAAATACTGATGGAAATTCCTTCATTCCTTTATTCCTTCTTTCTTCCCTTCCTCGCTCCCTTCCCTCCTCCCTGCCTTCCTTCTTTTTTACCCATCCACTTTCCTCCTTTCCATCCTCTTTTTTCTTGTATAATGATTTTCCCTTATCTGACTGTGAAACCATCCCTCTCTCTATTAATGATCTCTATTTCTCCCTATTTTTCTCAGATAATTTATGGCAGTTTATAATATGACAGTTTTATTGTTGCTTTATATTATTCTGTTGATATTGTCTTTTGATACACAAACTTTTTTTACATTTTTATGAAGTCTAGTGTGTCTTTTTTTTTTTTTTTTTTTTTGATTGCCTGTGCCTTTGGTGCCATATCAAGAAATCATTGCTAATTCAATATTGTGAAGCTTTTTCCCTGTGTTTAATTCCAAGAGTTTCATACTATTAAATCTTACATTTAGGTCTTTGATCAATTTTGAGTAAACAGTATATAAACTAAAATCAATTAATATTAATAAAATAAGCTTAGGATAATAAGATGACAAATGACCAAAGAAGAAGTAATTAAAAGTACGTGAAATTAACCTCAAATATATTTGAGTGAATTACTTTATCAGAGATTTTTATGTGTAGTCATCCAAAGCCATCAGGTCCAGAAATGGTTATTTGTATTTAAAGACAACCTTAAGTTCATGACAGAATACATTTAGCCATCTGTTTTTTAATAAGTTATTTTTAAGACTTCAGTTTTAAAGAAAACAATAAGGTTTTTATAGGAATTTTATTATAACAAACTGGCACACATATAAATATATTGTTGTTTAAAATTAGAATGATTTCATCCATAGTTATTATGTTTTAGAATACAGATAAGCTGCAAAAGAAATCACAGGAAATGCCTTTTTTCCGAAAGAACACCATAAAACACTGTAGATAACATCACTCGCTTTTTGTATTGAATAGGTCATTTAGAGTTGACAGCATACATGAATAATTACATTTCATCTTATATTTTCTCTGTAATAATCCAATGTTTAGTAAAAACATTTATTTTGAAAGAAATTCACAGAATATTATAGTGTTTAAAAATGACAATCATGTCTAAGAAGGCAACAATAATTCTGAATGTCTATAAAGTAGTTTGAACAAAAGTCAAGCTGTAAACAGTTTCTTTAAAGTTATTGCATCAATTTTCATAAGGAATATTGATCTGTAGTATTCCTTTCTTGCAGTGCTTTGTCAGGCTTTGGTATGAATTAATGCTGGCCTCACAGAAGGATTTAGAAAATGTTGCCTCATCTGCAATTTATTGAAAAAGTTTTGGGAAGATTATTATTAGTTATTTAAATATTTGGTAGAATTCATTGTTGAAGCCATCAGGTCCAGAACTTTTTTGTTCATGAGATTTTTGATTAGTGATTCAATCTTCTTACTAGTTACAGATTTATTCACATTTTCTATTTCTTCATGCTTTAGCCTTTGTAGGTTTTGTATTTCTAGGAATTTATCTATTTCATCTAGGTTATCCAGCTTGTTGGTGTACAGTTGGTGTACTACAATTGTAGTAATGTCCCCATTTTTATTCTGATTTTAGCGATTTAAGCCTTCTTTTTTCTTAGCCTATCTAGCTAAAAGCTTTATCAATTTTGTTGATCGTTTCTAAAAACCAACTTTTGGTTTCACTGATCTTCTCTATTTTTCTATTCTCTATTTCATTGACCTCTGCACCTAGCTTTATTATTTACTTCCTTCTTCTAGCATTGTGTTTAATTTGTTCTTTTTCTAGTTCTTTAAATTGTAAATGTAGGTTGTTGATTTGAGATTTTTTTGTATTTTTTGATAAATGCATTTATACCTATAAATTTCCCCCTTAGCACTCATTTTGCTGCATCTCATAAATTTGAGGATGTTGTGTTTATAATTCCATTTATTGAAATTCTAGACTAGGCAGACAAAACTAATTTAAGGACAGAATCAGAACAGTTGCCTTGAGAGAGGTGTTATTGACAAGGGGAACATAGTCATTGTCTGGAAAGGTAGAAATGTTCTATACCATAATGGATTTGGGTTTACATAGCTGTATACATTTATGAAAATTTTACAGCTAAGATTTCAGTACATTCAGTGTATGTATCTTATACCTAAAATAGACTTATAATAATAGTAATTGTCATTATTCTTAACCATAAGATAATTATCATTAATACTATCTTTGTTGATAGTATTGAGTGGCAGTTGGGGAATCAATCAAAGTATAGATTTAAGAATAGCAGAATGTGGCTGCACATGGTGACTCATGCCTATAATTCCAGTGCTTTAGGAGGCTGAGGCAGGAAGATTGCTTAAACCCAGCAGTTTGAGACCAGCCTGGGTGACATAGCAAGACCCCATCTCTACAAAAAAATTTTAAAAGGTAGCCTGGCATGGTGGTGCACACTTGTGGTCCCAGCTACTCTGGAGGCTGAGGTAGGAGGATCTCTTGAGCCCAGGAATTTGAGGCTGCAGTGAACAATGATTACACAATTGCACTCCAGCCTGGGTGACACATTGAAACCCTGTCTTACAAAAAAAAAAAAAAAAAACAGAATATTTATGAATATTGAAGCTAAGTAATGGCAAATGGGTATTCATTATATTCTGTTTACCTTCTATGGTATGATATAACATAAAACAAAATAATGAAATTCATAGTCTAAGGATTAGCTATCCAAAATTATTATGTTATGTTATGATATTCCAGAAAAGACCACATACACATTATATACAAATCCATCTATGCTCCAATCAATATTTTAAAAGCTAATCTGATCCTTGGGAAAGTTCTAGAGTAAACTGATTTTATTACATTTTTTTCTATTTACATAGACTAGTATACAGTACAGACTATAACCACTCTGAATGGTTATGCCAAGAATTATTAAATGTATCACTATCCCTCAAACCTTCTGAGTGCCACATTCTATTGTAAATGTGAATTAGATTATACTTTTTTGTTCCTTACAATTCATAATGATTGCTGTCCCCTGTATAATTCTATTAAACATGATATCAAATTGAAACTATAATTTCTAGTTTGCAAAATGTAAGAGTTTATGTCTCATGGTTTTCAATTTCTAGTTATTCATCTTACACTTCAGCCACAATCCTTACTTGATTGTAATCTACCAGTCTCACCTCAAGTAAAACTGCAGACATAAAAAAGTCAAAACAAGAAATTGGTATATTACAAAATCATAAAAAATTAATGAGTCATGATATCTGCAACACATCATGAGGTCATGGTTATTATTTATAACTTCCTCCATCTCCCTGTATTTCACATGTGCTTTGTTCTCAGAAAACATTTTAACTGTTCAGGATTCAATATCAGGTAATCTAGACCTTCACTGCCAAAATTTCTGAGCACTTGCTGGTCCTATCTGTGTGGAGTTGCAGTACCCATCAGTGAACGTATAAGGCAGTACTAAGGGGTGCCGTACAACCTCAATCCTCAAAGGGTAGTCCTCCAACAAACAGCCTGAGCATCATATCTAGGAATTTGTTAGAAATTTTGGATCTGATGTCCCAACCCAGACACGTTCTAACTAACTCTGCATTTTAACCAGATTCTCCAGGTGATTTCTCATTAATGGCTTGTCAAACACTTCGCTAGTGTAGATAATCATTTGAGTCTTTGATATTGAGTTCTGTAACTCTATTTTATAGCAGCAATCCTATTTCCTCTCAGTAATCCTTCTATATCCTAATGAACTTAGTAGCATCTGGGGATCACATTTACTATTATATTTATGAGACATTCACACAAAATGGGAGTTAAGGGGGCTTCCAGTCAAAGGCAGAGTAGGACTCTCTAGGTGGAGAGAATTGAGTGGTTGATAAACCCTCAAATATTACCATTGTGCTAGAGAAGCTTGGCATTTCTTTTAAGGCAGGGGTGTTGAAACCAACCATACTTGGCATAATGCCAGGGTGCTGCTAAGCGTCTTCTACAGCCACTGTGTACAGTAAAAGGCAAAGCTAACAGGGCTGGACTCCAGAGCCCCAGTGCTTCAACTGGGGTAACCCCCACTGTGTCCATGTGTTAGATTAGAGATTCGCTTAACTTTTCTTTGGAAAAACAGTTTCTGCTAAATAAAATTAAAAATTGAAAATCTCTAGGTTGGCATATGACCAGGAGGTCATCAAATTATATACAGTTCTCAGGAAAGGTAACATATTAACCCATAATCATGTATTGCTTCCGAGAAAGAATCCATTAATCAGATTGGTTACTTGAGAGAACAGGGTGCCAAACAATTAAAACCAGAAAATTAACTTATAATAGCTTGATAAAACTGACCCAATTTTAATATGTAATAGAGAAACTTGGACAGTCAGAGAATTGTTTTTGAAGCCAGGGTAATGGAAAGAAAAGTATTGATTAAGAAGATTATATGTGTGTATGCATGTGTGTCAATATAGATATAGATACTCAATTTCAGATTTTTTAAAAAACTAAATTTTCTCCTTTTAAAAATGTTCTTTTGACTTTTTTATTTAGTATATGTTGTGTAATGGTTATCAAAATCAGATTACAGAACACATCCTGTTCATCTTGTAACTGAAAGTTTGCAGCCTGTGACGGACATCTCTCCATTTCTCTCATCCGCCAGTCCTTGCAATCATTGTTATACTCTTAGTTTCCATAAGTTTGACTTTTTCCACATTTCACAAGTGAAATCATACAGTATTTATCTTTCTGCCCCTGACTTATTTCGCTTAGCATATTGGCCTCCAGGTTCATTCACGTTGTCACAGAAGGCTGAATAATACTCCCTTATGTATATGTGCCCCATTTTCATGATTTGTTCATCCATTGATGGACACAGGTTGCTGCCATATATTGGCTTTTGTGAGCAATGCTGCAGCAAGCATGGGAATGCAGTGTCCCTTCAACATACTAATTTCCATTTCCTTTGGATGTATACCCAGAAATGAAATTACTGGTTATATGGTCATTGTATTTTTTATTTTTTGAGGAATTTTCTTACTGTTTTTTGTAATGGTTGGACTAATTTGTATTCCTAGCAACAGTGTACAAGGGTTTCCTTATCTCCACATTTTTGCCAACACTTGTAACCTGTTTTCTTTTTTATAGTAGCCATGCTAATAGGTGTGAGGTGGTATCTCCTTGTGGTTTTAATTTGCAATTGATGCTAAGCATTTTTTCATATGCCTGTTGGTCAACTAGGTACCTTCTTTGAAAAAATGTCTATTTGGGTCCTTTGCCCAGTTTTAATTGGGTTATTTGGAGGGTTTTTGTTTTTGCTTTTTTCTTTTTGGCTACTGAGTTGTCTGAGTTCCATATATATTGTGGAGATTGACTCCTTGTCAGATAGTTGGCAAATATTTTTTCCCATTCCATAGAGTGCTTTTTATTTTCTTGGTTGTTTCCTGTGCAGGTTTTTGTTCGTTTGTTTGTTTGTTTGTTCGTTTTTGAGATGGAGTTTCACTCTTGTCACCCAGGCTAGAATACAGTGATGCAATCTTGGCTCACTGCAACCTCTGCCTCCCGGGTTCAAGCGATTCTCCTGCCTCAGCATCCTGAGCCGCTGGGATTACAGGTGCCAGCCACCATGCCCTCCTAATTTTTTAGTATTTTTAGTAGAGATGGGGTTTCATCATGTTGGCCAAGCTGGTCTTGAACTCCTGACCTCAGGTAATCCGCCGGCCTCAGCCTCCCAAAGTGCTGGGACTCCAGGCGTGAGCCACCATGCCTGGCCCAGAAGGTTTTTCAATTGAAACAAGTAGTCTCATTCATTTATTTTCCCTTTTGTTGCCTGTGCTTTTGGTGTCATATCCAAAAAATCATTGCCAAGACCATGTCATGGAGGTTTTCCCTACATTTTCTTTTAGGAATTTAACAGTTTCAGAGCTTACATTTAAGTCTCTAATCCATTTCAAGTTAAATTTTACATACGATTCAAGATAAGGGTCCAGTTTTATTCTTTTGCATGTGGATATCCAGTTTTCCCAAAACCATTTGTTGAAAACACTTTCTTTCCTTTCCCGACGTGTATTCTTGGCTCTCTTGTCAAAGATGTGTTGACCTTACATGTATGTATGGGTTTATTTCTGAGCACCCTATTCTGTTCCATTGGTCAATGTATCTGCCTTTATGCCAGCAGATATTTGATTACAATTTTGTAAAAAAAAAAACTAAAATTTCCCCTTGGACTGAATAAACACTATCACATAGTATGTTATTTTTAAAGAACTATAGCAGGAATTTTTCTTTAGGCTCATTATAAGGAAAAGATATAGTTTGCTAAACTAACTGGTTTATTCTTATCTTATGGTCTGTGAATATTTCATCAGACTGTGTTTCTGTCTTTTCTCTTACTGCTGTGAAGCTCATTGGCAAATATTTGGCCTACCTCTACCAATGATGAAATGAATTAAATATTATTGACCAGGATTTTCCTTAGCTTCCGCTTATTTCAAAACTATTATTATTATCATTTTCTGGCCCCTTGTCTTCCTTGGCCTGCTCTTAAAACTATGCTATGTATCACTTTAGATTTTCAGTGTGCTTTATTACAGTGTCTGTAAAGATTGTCACCACAAAGAAAAAGGTGACTACTTCAATGAAAAAATTCCATGAAATTATTTTTAGACACCATATTTTTGTTTTCAATAGGGAAAAGTACATGTAAAGAAAAAATGAGTTTGTGTGATTAAAAAGAGAGAGCTATTTTATTCTTTGTGAATATGAGCCATGACTAATGGTTAAGAGAGTTATTTTAAAACATTAGATGTATTGGAGGTCACAGCTTAAAATTAGCTGACATCCTAAATCTCTGATACATTAATTTTATTACATCACTTTACATTGCAGGCTATATGTTTAGTAATATGGATTATTTAAAATTTTAACTTTTTAAATTTTTATGTTAATGTGTAAAATTACCTATAACATGACCTATGACTCAACTTGACATCCTCCTTCCGGATAAGAAAGTATCTGCATGAGAACATATTCAGGGAAGTAAGGGATAGGGAACTGGGGTCAGTAGAGTAGTGTCAGTTATAGTTTCACTGTTCAACCGTGTAATCCCACGCCAATCCATGCCCAGAATCAGGGAAGAAGTGGGAACAAAGTGTATCCTCAGTATTTTGTCCTAGCTAGCACCCATGTACTTTTTTTGTTTGTTTGTTTGTTTTGTTGTTTTTGAGACGGAGTTTCGCTCTTGTTCCCCAGGCTGGAGTGCAATGGCTCAATCTCAGGTCACGGCAACCTCGCGCTCCTGGGTTCAAGCAATTCTTCTGCCTCAGTCTCCAAAATAGCTGGGATTACAGGCATGTGCCACCATGCCCGGCTTATTTTGTATTTTTAATAGAGACGGGATTTCTCCATGTTGGCCAGGCTGGCCTCGAATTCCCAACCTCAGGTGATCTGCCTGCCTCGGCCTCCCAAAGTGTTAGGATTACAGGCGTGAGCCACCATGCCCAGCCACACTCATGTACTTTCAATAACTATTTTTGTTACTATATCATATGGCTACATATCAAAACTATAAAAATGAATAGCTCTGGGGTTTGTATGTACCAGTGCTCAGTAGGAAGAAAGAACAAAGAGTGATTATCTAGAATCATTTAAACTTCTAGACCAGCCCTGTCCATAGAAACATAATGTAAGCCACAGATGTGAGTCACAGAGGAAATTTTAAATGTTCTAGTAGCCATCTTAAAGAAGAATAAAAAGCAGCAGGTGAAATTAATTTTAACAGTGTATTTCATTTTATCCAATAGATCCAAAATATTTTCATTTTAACCTGAAATCAATATAAAATTATTAATTGAATACTTACTTTGAAGTCTTTTTAATTGCACTAAGTCTTGCATATCTGGTATATATTTTTAGTTACAGCCCATCTCAATTCAGACTTACTATTTTCAAGTATTCAATAGTCACGTGAAGCTGGCGGCCACCGCAGTGCACAGCACAGTTCTAAACCATTATTCTCTCTCCCCTGCAGTAGAGGCCACACTATCTAGCCACATTGCTTTTTCTCACTAACCTATACTGTTTCTTAAGGAAGTCCACACTAATCGATCCCTTTGCATACCCTATTAATTGTTAACGTTGCATACTCAATTCACTACTTCGTCTTTAACTCTGCATTAGCTACATCATTTAAATGTTTATGTGGATAAGCAACTCACATTTTGACTCTCAGTTCCCTGGTCTCTTCAAATCAAATGCATCTCCTCTCTCCTCAGCTTTAGTCATTCCATCTCAAGACCAGACTCTGGACTTCGCATTCGAATGCATCCATTACGCCTCTCAATGCTTATGTTTTTGATATGGTTCACTCAGACTACAACCTCCCACACTTTCACCTTCAATGTGGCCAGTCTCTCATCCTCACTCTTTGAGCTACGTTGAGGGTACAGCCCCTCTAATCCTCTGTCTTCTGCCTCTAGACCCTTTCTTCTTCCTAGTCACATTTATGTACTGAGCATGGATGGCAGAAGTCCACAAAGCCTGGTCTGAGGATGATCTAAGGAACACATGTCAGCAGAGCTAAAAACCGCCTCTAGGATATGATGTTACCTTAGATCAGGGCCTTTGCGGTGTTCTTTGTGTTTCCTGTTACAGTAGGCCCGCGATACACCTGTTCCACGCCATTTCACTTCAAAGATGCTCGGACATATGAGCATGCTAGGAGCAGCTCAGCTTGGTTCCAAGCTTTGACACTGCTACGTGCCTCTGTTGACCCTTCCAGGGTGATTCCATCAGCCTCTATCGCTTTAACTAGCATGTACCCTGCTAGCTCCAGTACCGGCGTTTCCAGTCCTGTCCTTAGCTTGCATATTTCTAGTCTCTTTCTTGATTTCTGCAGTTGTTATTGTCTTCTCCCTGCTCTTCTCCTCACATTGTCTCCCTTTTTTAATGTCTTTACTATCAAGTTCAACAAATAGAAAACTGGGAGCTATCCCTCCCAGCTTTACATCTTCATTCCGTATATTTAAGCAATCAGATTCCGGTACTTCTACAGAAATCTCTCTTGAATTTCTCCCCTGTTCTCTCTATTCACAATCAGCATCTTAGTTCAGGCCCTGACCTTTATACTATTACAAATAGCATCAGTATTGGTCATCCTGAGTCCAGGTTGCAAACCAGTTGCCACAGTGCTGTTAACATACTCTTGTAAATTGTAAAGCTGATTATCTTATCCTTACGCTTAGAATATTTTATCCACTTCCTGTTGACAATATCAGAGACTTTCACATGCATCATTTTAGAGCAGAATGATTTTTAGAAATGAAATTAGCAGTGAGTTTCAATATACAAAATAAAACAAATGTAGCAGAGAGCCTCACCAGAAATTACATTTGTGAGAAGAGCCCCTTGATCCATTTTTAAGATAGACCATGCCAGAAAACGTCTATGACCAACTGAAAGCACCCCACTGATGCTTTAGAGAAAAGGGGAGAGTTAGGGACCCTGGAATCCTCAGAAGGATGAGTGCAGGGTACATGGACCTATTTTTCCTGAAGGTAATGTGTGTTTGACACCTTTTATACTTCAGTGGTTTAAATGGAAACTATGATTCTCTCCTAAATTGACTGCTGGGAACGGGAGGGGACCGTGTATCCTGGATCCTTGAGGGGCAATCCTACCCCACCCTCATGAACTCAGCTGCTTCTCCGGCAAGGGTTGCGAACCGTATTTCTGTAATGACAAACTATTTATTTTTAGTTTTTCAACTCTCTTTTAGTAAACATTGAAATTATTTTATCTTCTCATACTATGAGATTATTTCAAGTTTTGCTTACTCCTTCCAAAGATTTTGAGAAACAGCTATTTTTAGTTTATATAGAGAAGAAAAGTCATAGATTCTTTAAAATTTATATGTTCTATCTGTCAGCATAATCTTTCAAAGTTTTTTGCCTGTATGGATTGATTTTGTTTTTGCTGACTGAACTATCAAAATGGCCCCAACAATTGTGAAAGTATACAAAATTCAATTTAGAATGCATTACATTTACGGAACTATTTCCAGAAAAACAGAAAATGTCACAATAAAAAGTATTTTCAAATGAAAAAGCTAGAGTTTAAATATATATCCTCAAATAGATAAAATTTAAAGAAAACATTTTCTATATATGATTACAAAATTGGGCCAAAGAGATAGTTTTTTTATAGGTTTACATTTATATTGGAAATTCATGCAAATTTTCTAAATAGAGTTCATGACTTTTCAATGACATTTTCAATTATGGTTACGATGTTGAAGGAAAATGAAAGTGTATGAATGTAGAAGGAGTATGAATATAGACATAATGTCATTTCTTCTGGAATGTTCCTGACAAAATTGAGGTGGAAAGAGAGCAGGAGTAGCCTTTCTGAAAGAAATATTTGCTATCCACTTGGTATTTCATTTTAAAAACTTAAAATAAGATCACTTTATTTAAAGTTATTGCTGCTGATGATGATGATGATGATGCTGTTGTTGTTGTAGTTGTTGTTGTTGTAGCTGTAATCAGTCAGCCCAAAGCAAGAAATTTTGCAAGTTGACATAGGTTGCGATTTCCTCACTCCACCTACTTCTTGGTGTACAGAACAACTCAAGATTCGCTGGGAAAAAGGTGGGAAACATTGCAAAAAAGCACAGAAATTGTCTCCCTGTGAAAGAAAAGATCAAGATCCCATTTCCTCTTCCTTCTGAGGTAATACCAATAGAGATGAGTAAGCAGGAAAGTTTAAGATTTTCTCATGGGGCATCTCATCCTGATACAGAGCTGAAGCTGGCAACCAGGCACAATGCCAAAGCCTAGGTTGTTGTGGGGAAGGGCTACTTGTGGGATCAATATTCCTGAAGACAGAAATCTCTCTGTGTTCAATCTCTAATCCACTCGCCCAGTGCTTTGTGCTTAACAGGCATGCACACATAATTTTTTTTAGCGTGAAAGTAGGAATTCAGGTATCTAAAAGTATGGAATGACTATCGCTGATGTAACACTGGAAAACGAGGATCAAGGAGATTTGCTTACCTTTCCCTTCTCCCAGGGTTACCTTCAATAGGCCTTGCTAGATCAGTAGTAAGATAATGAGACTTGCAGAGCAGTGAGCAGGAACCACATGCAATACTCTTTGCGTACAATGGTGATTCTTGCTCCAGATCTTCCTGCCTGTGGTATTTGGAACCAGTACTGCCTTGCACATCAAGTTTCCATGGCAATAATATTTTCAGGACATTCCTCTGATGCATCCATGCTGTTGGTAGTGGTATGTAAAGCTGGACTTCTTATTGGTCAGGCTTGGAGTCTCCAGCTTGGCAACATCTGTTCAAAAATAAGCAACCAGCATCTCATGACACTGTGCTGTCCTCCAGCATCAAGATGATGCTCCTGAATTCTGACATTACCTCTATTTCAGGAGCAGAAATGCCTGAATTATATGATCAACATTCCCAAGTAAATGGGATTATCCCAGGACATGTAGGTTCACATTAATGTAATTAGTAAAAGAACTGTGGTTTTTTTGGCCTCTCAAGCTGGTAAAGCAGGAAATCAAAACTCTGTTCATACTCTCATAATGTGAGTTTCATTATTGGGTGAGACCATGCTGTTTATTATGAATTTATCCAAGGAGAGAAAACATACTTGACACAATAGAACATGCTAAAGAAATATACCAACTTTCTCACTTACCTGGACAAATTAAATCCAACTTGCAAGCTTGAGAAATATAATAATAATAAAATCCATGTGAAGTTTAAGCACAGGTTTATCTGTGATTAGAAAATGACAGAAAATTCAGAAAATTAATTTACCTCTCAGTATTCCTTTCATATCCAATTAATTTAAAATTGTATATTCTGTGCTAGGAAGCTAGTTTGCACTTGTGGAATATACTATATAATCCATAAATAGCCATTCAAAAGATTGGGCATTCAAAAAGATTGGGCATTGAGTTTGCTATTGATTTTTCATATTGACTTTAAATGAACATTCTAAAATAAGATATGAGGGTCTTATGCCAAGAAAATGAATTTTAAACAAAAGCATCAACTATGCCTTGTCTTCAAGAGAAAACCACTGGATTGCAAAAGTAGATATAGTTCTAATATTGGCCCTTAATTCTTCATATAACTGTTTGGAAACACAGTGTACCTGCCATCAGTATCCATGCTATGTGATAAATCAAACAGCAAAACATGTGAATGTGATGTGTCTGTCTTTTAAATGACTATTCTATTTTCCACATTTCTGTACACAGAGAAAGTAGATAAAATGCCACCTGTAGCTAATCATGAGGATGCATCTTATCGAATACTTCTAGGGTAGAATCTGGGGCATTTTCTGCTGAGCTGCTATCAAGGTGTGTTAGGGTGCTGGATCTACCAATTACGTTTATGTTAGGTTATTTACAAGGGTAGCAATACAATAAAACAGCAAGACAAGGAAAGAGAAGAAATCTTTGTTGCCTTTGCTCCTTGAGTTAGTAAAGGCAAAGAAAAAGTGAAATTCTTGATAGCTGTCTGCAACTGAAACATTTCAGCTCAATTTTCTTTCCCAAAGATCAAGTAAAGAAGGATAATCTTGTTTTCTAGACACTTAACTCCTTTTCTTAGGCATCTGTAGTCCTTATTTTGCCTGAGAGCCTCTTAAAGGGAATATTGTATTTTAAAGTGACTCTTTAGTAATACGAACACAATAGTCCCGAATACATCAGTGTCACAGTAATCATGTTCAGAAGTTCACACAAGCTGAATACCACAAAGCTGAAAGCCTTTCTTCCCAGTGGCATGAATACTCACAAGGCATACCATTTTGGTGGCAAATTCACTGCTATTTCATCTACAGAAATGATCACAAGACAACTGCAATAAATGGGAATATGAAAAGATGCATCAAAAGTAAAAATGGGGCTGGGTGTGGTGGCTCACACCTATAATCCCAGCACTTTGGGAGGCCGAGATGGGTGGATCACTTGAGGTCAGGAGTTCGAGACCAGCCTGGCCAGCATAGTGAAACCTGTCTCCACTAAAAATACAAAAATTAGCTGGGCATGGTTGCGGACACCTGTAATCCCAGCTACGTCGGAGGCAGAGGCAGGAGAATCACTTGAATCCAGGAGGTGGATGTTGCAGTGAGCCGAGATCGCGCCACTGCACTCCAGCCTGAGTGACAGAGTAAGACTCCATCTCTAAAAAAGTAAAAAATAAAAAAATAAAAAAAAAAAAACAGAAAACATAGCCTTTTCTTAACATTTATCATCAACATTAGTATTGTTCTATGAAAATTTACATTTGGCTTACTTTGCTTATCAGATGAGTGTAATAGCCATTTCACTATCGATGTGTGGAATTTTAGATTCTAGATTAAGTGGCCCCTGATTCCTAAGTGGCAGAGATGTGCCACCAGACCTCTTAAAAGTCAGCAAACAAGAGAAAGCCATTTCCTCCTGTAAAGCATGTGTCTCTCATTTCCTCCTGTAAAGCATGTGTCTCTCTACACAACATAGATGAAGAGCCTGTTCAAGGCTATTATAAAAGATAATTGCCATCTTGACTTAAAGTTGAATGATAAAGTGAAATAATTCATTTGAAAGATTATTAGGACCTCTTTTATCAAAGATCAGAGGCTTTGGATTACGCATACCTAAATTTGAATTCAACCTCTGCTTCTAGATTGATTTTGTGGCTTTAGGAATATTTGTTTCCCTTCTTTAGAAAGTAGGACTCAGGGGAGAGACCAAACTTTGAGGCCATTTAAATGACTACCTATAAAATTCCTTCACACTGCAGTCAACGTGCTTCTTACAAATGAAAATGAGATTGGCATTCACCTTAAAACACATCAGTCAGTTTCCATCACACTTAGAACAGTGCCTTACCTCTTTCCCTGATCCCCACAGCCTGCTGTGATCTGACCCGCTGCCATTCAAACTCCTCGCCCACCATGGGTGACAATGCTCCAGGCTTCACCTCCCTCATCTCCACCATGCCTCAGCCCCTCATGACGTGGGCCTGCCATGGGCTTTGTGTGGAGTACTCTCAATGTGGCCCTGCAGCCAGGCACCTTCCTGCATTGCACCTCGCTGCTTCTCCTTGAGGCCTGGCCACCATGCTTAAATCAGGCTTGGACAGCCCCATGGCTGTAGAATAGAGTACGTTTCATGTGCAATTCCAGTAATGAGTTTATCATGTATTGTCAGTCTGTCCCCACTACAATGTAAGCAGCATGACAGCAGGGACTTTTTTTTTTTTTTTTTTTTTAGACTGGCATATATCCAGTGCCTTGTCTTAGCTGATGCAGGGTTGGTCCTAAATGAAGGTAAATCTATGCCTCTCACATCATTGAATAAACATCTACTATGAACAAAATACAGTTACTGAGGAACTGAAAACTCTATGAAAAGTTCCTGTCTGCAGAGAATTTGCAACATAGTGAGAGAGTTAAAAAGAACAAAACATAAAATTTAAATGACAAATTAAATATCAGAATACAGTTTTGAAATGCTTTGAAATAAAAATAAACTGACAGAACATAGTGCTACAGAAGGACATAATTTGGGCCTGAGATAATCAGAGAAAATTTTCATGAGGCAAGATTTGAGTAAAGTTTCAAAAATAACTATCAATATTTTTCTAGTGACAATAAAGTGAGTAGAAAATTTTAGGAATCAAAACCTAAGATGAGTTGGAGAAATAGTGATTTTTAGATAAATTATGCTCCTATGAAATATATATGTAGGAATATACATGTAATATGAAATGTAAGAAACACATACTTTAAGAACTAACAAAATTCTGTGATTTCAATAGCAAAGATGTAGGATCAACCTCGATGCCCATCAACAGTGGACTGGATAAAGAAAATGTGGTACATATACACCATGGGATACTACGCAGGCATGAAAAGAGAACGAGATCATGTCCTCTGCAGCAACATGAACGCATCTGGAGGCCATTGTCTTAAGCAAATGAATGCAGGAATGGAAAACAAAATACCACACATTCTCACTTATAAATGAGAGCTAATCGTTGAGTACAAAGAATGACATGGACACAAAGAAGGAAACAGTAGACACTGGGGCCCATTGAGGGTTGGGGGTGAGAGGAGGGTGAGGGTCAAGACACTGCCCATCAGGTACTATCCTCAGGAACTATGCTCACTACCTGGGTGACAAAGTCGTTTGTACACCAAACTCCAATGGCATGCCATTTACCCATGTCACAAACCTGCACAGGTACCCTCTGAACCTAAAAGCTGAAATAGAGAAAAAAAAGTTCTGTTATTTCTTACCAAAGAATTCCACAGGAAAAAAAAAAATCTCTGTATTTATTCCTTCAAATATGGAAAAACTCAGACACCAAAAACTGTTGATCCCTGATTGTTTGTACTTTTATAAATTTTTAATAGAAATATTGAATCGTGTTATATCAAATAAAACATTATTTATTTGGCATAATGATGTTTGTAATAGTGTTCTAAAAATTGTCATATGATATATAAGGTGAGTTGTGATTGCTGAAATAACAAATTGAGTACAATGTCTTGCCTTGGGAGAGCCCAGTCCAACGAAGATCCAGGTGATGACATAGCAGAGCAAAGCAATTCTGAAATCTGGGTTTCAGTTGCTTGGGTTTGAGTTTCAGTTCTACCACTTGCCATGCGGCAGACATTGGACATGTTACTTAACCTACTTACACTTCACTTGTTGCATCTGCAAATCAGGAATAATTCTTATAAAACTAAATCATGGGCTGCATGAATTAATATTTGTAAAGTACTTAATATGGTGCCTAGCACATAGTAGGAGGTTTGAAAGGGTTAGATAAATATAAAACATTCAACATCAAGATGTCTGGAAACTACCAAAGTGGTACATTTGAATTTTACTGATTCGATTTTAGCCCTAATTCTGACTGAGTTGATGTGTGGTTGTGATCAAAACAGTGTTCAGAGTGAGTTGACCCAAATCTGTGAGTGTGGGGTAAAAAGTGATGGATCAGCAATGTGGGGCACATGAGCTGATCAGTGAGGAATGTGGGATCAGGATAAGATGCAACCTGGCACCATCTGAAACCAAGGATGCAGAAGAGTGTAAGTTTATAAGATAGTTTTGGGGCCGTGACTGAAAGACTACCACTGACCAGTGCTCTGTGCCGGATATAATGGAGCCAGTAGAACCCCATCATAGCTGTGTACTCACCACCATGTTAGGATCCCTGAATCTGCTTTGGCCTGATGTACCCCAGCAACTCAGACTTCACAACCTAGCTCCTCACTCCTATCTTGCCTATTCAGATTTCAAGGACCTCCCAGCCTGCGAATCAGACACCACTCTCACTATCAGGTTTTCCTGGCCAGAAACCCATAGTAGGAGGTAATTTGAGAAGAATCCTTAAATTCCCTGGAGTACAGACTTGGCCCTTGCCTGCTCACATCAATGACACCTCAGTTCTAGGAACTTGTCATTAAGTCACCATTTTACTTTTGCCAAAACTTTGTCAGAGCAATGAATTTTGTGTTAATGATGTTTGAGAATACTTGTAAATAAAATTGGAGCGCTTGATGAGAGGGATGTCTGGAAATGAGCACATAAATGCTCATATGCTGGAAAACTCATTAATTTTGGCAATCAGCTTAATTATTTGTGTAAGTCCTATAAAAAAAAATTAGTTTTCTGAGGGTCAAAGAAAGCTCTCATTTTTCTGTAGGAGAAAAATGCATACATAGAAATAGAAAATATAACTAATTGAAATAATCATCCATGAAAGTTACTTAGCTTGGCCGGGTGCAGTGGCTCACATCTGTAATCCCAGCACTTTGGAGGCTGAGGCGGGTGGATCATGAGGTCAAGAGTTTGAGACCAGCCTGGCCAAGATGGTGAAACCTTGTCTATACTAAAAATACAAAAAAATTAACCAGGCGTGGTAGTGTGTTCCTGTAATCCCAGCTACTTGGGAGGCTGAGGCAGAGAATTCCTTGAACCCGGGAGGCAGAGGTTGCAGTGAGCCCAGATCGTGCCACTGCACTCCAGCCTGGGTGACAGAGTGAGACTCTGTCTCAAAAAAAGAAAGAGAGAGAGAGAGATAGAGAGAGAGAGAGAGAGAGAGAAAGAAAAAGAAAGAAAGAAGGAAAGAAAGAAGAAAGAAAGAAAGAAAGAAAAAGAAAGAAAGAAAGAAAGAAAGAAAAGAAAGAAAGAGAAAGAAAAGAAAAGAAAAGAAAAGAAAATAACAGCTTACTTAGCAAGTCAGGACTATACTCCACAAACAAGTATAGTTCTCTATAAGAATTTAGGTTCTTTATAAAAATTTTATTTCCAGGAATGTAGTCCTAAAGAAAAATTTAGTTTAAAAGTAATTTGGTGTTTTGCTCTTAAATTGAGGGTTATGAATTATGCTGGCAAGAAGATAAAATTGTTTCAAAGCTGGCACAATTTTTATTCTGAAGTTAAGACCTTTCAGCAGAGTGTTCACATTGCTATTTTAGATGTTTGCTTTAAGCTAAGGAGTTTGTGGTTTTTATCTGCCACAGAAGTAATATAATCCCAAATCAAATTAAGCTGGTGCTATGTTACTTCCTTAGTTTTAAAATTCAATATTCTTGATAGTCATGACAGTTCCCTTTTTGAGAACTGATTTTCTGCAGTTCAGTGTTACTCCATAATGCCTAATAGATGCAAACATAAATGTGGTATGGGCATATCTAGGCAGTGTGGGCTGAATACAGGAAGAATTCAAGCCCAGAACTAAACCACTGCCTTTCAAAGCTGATGTCATACAAGGAATGAAGAGAGAAATAAGTCAGTTTATTTTGCCCTTGCCCTGACCTTCTTACACCAACCACCTGGGGTTGAGCCAAACCTCTCAAGTTAAGGACACACTCCTCTATGAGACTGCCCACCCTCCAGACACCAGCTCCAAACTTGAGGTTCCCCAGGCCACCTTCACTACTGAGCAACTGGCTACAAATCTGGGGGTTGCCACGACCTCTTCACATTTCATTCACTCACCAAACCTACAAAAGTGCTGTATTTTTTATTATACTTTTATTATACCAAAAGGAAATTAGAATTATCCAAAGGGAGAGACTCACAGGGTGAGGTCTGACGGGGGCCTAACCTGAAGCTTCCATTGTCCTGTCTTTGTGGAGTCCTAGATGGCATTCTATTCCACAGACACTTGTGTGGCAATACTCAAGAGTATTGGCAACCAGGGGTTCTCCTGAGCTTCAGTGTCCACGGATTTTATTGGGACTTTATTACATAGGTGTAATTGATTGAATTTTTGGCCATGCTACTCAATCTCTAAGCTCCCTACCTCCCTCAAGGATTAGGCTGTTATCACCCAGTTCAAAGGCCTAACCCTCTAATTACATAGTTGATCCTTCTGGTAATCCCATTCTAATTCATCTAATTAGCCTAAACTAAGAGCCCACTATGAGTCATCTTTGTTAGTATAAACTATCAAGTGTGATCTGAAGGACTCACTATGATTAAGAAAGATACTCCTATCTCTTAGGAAATTCCAAGAATTTAAAGGCTCTCAGGAACTGGGGAAAAAGATTAGTCAAATTCTTTATCACGCAGCCATGTCTAGTTAAAAATGTGAGTTCCTAAATAAATGGGTTCAATATTTTAATGGTCTTTTCTTGTCCTATTTCTATTAATAATGGCCTATAATCCTCTCTGACCTCTACATTCTTCTCTAGGTTTCTTAGTAGTGAGGTCTAACTTGCTTCCTTCCTCTTGGGCTCTGAAACTAAGGAGAGAACTAGGTAATAGAATGGCTGGTACTTACAGAAAAGTACTACACAATAGGTGTCACTCTAAGTGCTCCACACTTGTCTCTCAGTTAAATTATAACAAAATCTTCTATGAGATAAGTACATTACTACCCCTGTATTGGGATCAGATTTCTCTGCATATATCAGATAATAAAAACAAAGCAAGGCTGGGCACGGTGGCTCACACCTGTACTCCCAGCACTTTGGGAAGCCAAGGCAGGTGGGTCACTTAAGGTCAGAAGTTCGAGACCAGCCTAGCTAACATGGTGAAACCCCATCTCTACTAAAAATGCAAAAATTAGCCGGATGTGTTGTGGGCAGCTATATAATCCCAGTTACTCAGGAGGTTAAGGCAGGAGAACTGATTGAACCTGGGAGGCAGAGATTGAGTGAGCCAAGACTGCGCCAGGGCACTCCAGCCTGGGCAACAGAGCAAGACTCTGTCTCAGAAACAAACAAATAAAAAACCAAAAAAAAAAAAAAAAAAAAAAACAAAGCCACTGACAATACTAATGACAACCAGTAGCTTAAATATATAAATATTTCTTTTCTCACATAGAAAATGTTCAGAGGTAGATAGTCCAAGACTGGGATAGTGAGTAACTCTATGATGGACAGAGAACAACATATTCTTCCCCTGCTCCTG
This sequence comes from Chlorocebus sabaeus, assembly GCF_047675955.1. Lineage (NCBI taxonomy): Eukaryota > Metazoa > Chordata > Mammalia > Primates > Cercopithecidae > Chlorocebus > Chlorocebus sabaeus. Next base: position 127,507,691 of record NC_132910.1, read on the forward strand.
TTCTACCCTTCATTGCCCTTCACTGTACATACCAATATAGTTGTTCTAGCTCCAGACATCTATATAGAACAGCTATTTATAGTGAAGCTATAAATAGAAGAGCTAGCATTCTATTTACTGCATCAGAAGATGGTAGTGACTTTTCCATGTAAAGAGACTCTCCCAAAGGGTCAGGCAGCATGCATACATACTTCTGACTCCCTGACTTACCCAGCAACTGGCAGTCCTGTAAGCTCCATTCATGGTAAGTTCTCTATAGAGGGGTACCATTTTTAAAATTGTTTAGGCTATATTTTTAATGCACCTTGTCTATGTTTAGATACACAAATACTTACTATTGTGTTCCGATTGCCTACAGCATTCAGTGCAGCATCATGCTGTACAGGTTGGTAGCCTGGGACCATAAGCTATGCCATATAGCTTAGGTGTGTAGGAGGCTATGCCATCTGCGTTTGTATAAGCACAACCTATGATGCTCACACAACTATCAACCCGCCCAATGATGCACTTCTCAGAATGTATTCCCATAGTTCAATGGTGCAGGATTGTATTCTAAATGTCCAATTTTTAACACACACCGGGGCCTATCATGGGGAGGGGGGAGGGGGGAGGGGGGAGGGATTGCATTGGGAGTTATACCTGATGTAAATGACGAGTTGATGGGTGCAGCACACCAACATGGCACAAGTATACATATGTAGCAAACCTGCACGTTGTGCACATGTACCCTACAACTTGAAGTTTAATAATAATAAATAAATTAAAAAAAAAAAAAAAAAAAAAAAAAAAAAAAAAAAAATATGAGGCATACGAAGAAAAATGAAAATATGGCCCACGCACAGAAAAAAACAATTAATAGGAACTGTCCTCAGGAAGCCCAGTTATTATGAGGGGATTTCAAAAAGTTTGTGAAAAATGGAATTAAAAGATAAAAATAAAAAATATAAATTTTATTTCTCAACATAGTAAGCTCCGTCAAGTTCAAGATACTTTTATCAGTGATGATACCAGCCATTTAGTTTATACTAAAAGAATTGAGGGTCCTGGGAATTTAACCATGGAAATGCAGTCTTTACAGATTAACTGAAAAAAAAAAAAAAAAAAAAAAAAAAAAAAAAAAAAAGATGTTCTTTACAGAGATTTTTCAAGATTAGGAAACAAAAAAAAAAACTCAGAAGGAGGCAAATCAGGACTGTAAGGTGGATGGCTAATGACTTTCCACTGGAAGTCCAGCCATATTGCCTTTGTTTGATGAGAGGATTGAGCAGGAGCACTGTTGTAGGGGAGGACTTTCTGGTGAAACTTTTCTGGGCGTTTTTCTGATAACGCTTTGGCTGACTTTCTTTAAACACTCTCATAACAAGCAGATGTTATTGTTCTTTGGCCCTCTAGAAAGTCAACAAACAAAATTCCCTGAACATTCCCCAAAAGCTATTGTTGTGACCTTTGCACTTGATTGACCTGCTTTTGCTTTGACTGGACCACTTCTACCTTTTGGTAGCCATTACTTAGTGCTTTTTTTTCTGATCAAACTGGAAAACCCATGTTTCATCTCCTGTTACAATTTTTCTTCTTTTTTTTATTATACTTTATGTTCTAGGATACATGTGCACACCGTGCAGGTTTGTTACATATGTATACATGTGCTATGTTGGTGTGCCTCACCCATTAACTCATCATTTACATTAGGTATATATCCTAATGCTATCCCTCCTCCCTCCCTCCACTCCTCAACAGGCCCCATTGTGTGATGTTTCCCTTCCTGTGTCCAAGTGATCTCATTGTTCAATTCCCACCTATCAGTGAGAACATGCAGTGTTTGGTTTTCTGTTCTTGTAATTGTTTGCTGAGAATGATGGTTTCCAGCTGCATCCATGTCCCTACAAAGGACACAAACTCATCCTTTTTCATGGCTGCATAGTATTCCATGGTATGTATGTGCCACATTTTCTTAATCCAGTCTGTCATTGATGGACATTTGGGTTGGTTCCAAGTCTTTGCTATTGTGAATAGTGCCACAATAAGCATACATGTGCATGTGTTTTTATAGCAGCATGATTTATAATCCTTTGGGTATATACCCAGTAATAGGATGGCTGGGTCAAATGGTATTTCTAGTTCTAGATCCTTGAGGAATAGCCACACTGTTTTCCATAATGGTTGAACTAGTTTACAGTCCCACCAACAGTGAAAAAGTGTTCCTATTTCTCCACATCCACTCCAGCACCTGTTGTTTCCTAACTTTTTAATGATTACCATTCTAACTGGTGTGAGATGGTGTCTCATTGTGGTTTTGATTTACATTTCTCTGATGGCTAGGGATGATGAGCATTTTTTCATGTGTCTGTTGGCTGCATAAATGTCTTCTTTTGAGAAATGTCTGTTCATATCCTTTGCCCACTTTTTGATGGGGTTGTTTGATTTTTTCTTGTAAATTTGTTTGAGTTCTTTGTGGGTTCTGGATATTAGCCCTTTGTCAGATGGGTAGATTGCAAACTTTTTTTCCATTCTGTAGGTTACCTGTTCAATCTGATGGTAGTTTCTTTTGCTGTGCAGAATCTCTTTAGTTTAATTAGATCCCATTTGTCAATTTTGGCTTTTGTTGTCATTGCTTTTGGTGTTTTAGATATGAAGTTCTTGCCCATGCCTATGTCCTGAATGGTATTGCCTAGGTTTTCTTCTAGCGATTTTATGGTTTTAGGTCTAACATTTAAGTCTGTCATCCATCTTGAATTAATTTTTGTATAAGGAGTAAGGAAGGGATCCAATTTCAGCTTTCTTTTTTTTTTTTTTTTTGAGATGGAGTCATGCTCTGTCGCCCAGGCTGGAGTGCAGTGGCCTGATCTCAACTCACTGCAAGCTCTACCTCCCAGGTTTATGCCATTCTCCTGCCTCAGCCTCCTGGGTAGCTGGGACTACAGGCGCCCGCCACCTCGCCTGGCTAGTTTTTTGTATTTTTTAGTAGAGATGGGGTTTCACTGTGTTAGCCAGGATGGTCTTGATCTCCTGACCTTGTGATCCGCACATCTCGGCCTCCCAAAGTGCTGGGATTACAGGCTTGAGCCACCACGCCCGGCCCAGTTTCAGCTTTCTACTTATGGCTGGCCAGTTTTCCCAGCACCATTTATTAAATAGGGAATCTTTTCCCCATTTCTTGTTTTTGTCAGGTTTGTCAAAGATCAGATGGTTCTAGGTGTGTGGTATTATTTCTGAGGGCTCTGTTCTGCTCCATTGGTCTATATCTATGTTTTGGTACCAGTACCTTGCTGTTTTGGTTACTGTAGCATTGTAGTATAGTTTGAAGTCAGGTAGCATGATGCCTCCAGCTTTGTTCTTTTGACTTAGGATTGTCTTGGCAATGTGGGCTCTTTTTTGGTTCCATATGAACTTTAAAGTAGTTTTTTTCCAATTCTGTGAAGAAAGTCATTGGTAGCTTAATGGGGATGGCATTAAACCTATAAATTACCTTGGGCAGTATGGCCATTTTCACGATATTGATTCTTCCTATCCATGAGCATGGAATGTTCTTCCATTTGTGTCCTCTTTTATTTCATTGAGCAGTGATTTGTAGTTCTCCTTGAAGAGGTCCTTTACGTCCCTTGTAAGTTGGATTCCTAAGTATTTTATTCTCTTCGAAGCAATTGTGAATGGGAGTTTATTCAAGATTTGGCTCTCTGTTTGTCTGTTATTTGTGTATAAGAATGCTTGTGATTTTTGCACATTGATTTTGTATCCTGAGACTTTGCTGAAGTTGCTTATCAGCTTGAGGAGATTTTGGGCTGAGATGATGGGGTTTTCTAAATAGACAATCATGTCATCTACAAACAGGGACAATTTGAGTTCTTCTTTTCCTAATTGAATACCCTTTATTTCTTTCTCTTGCCTGATTGCCCTGGACAGAACTTCCAATACTATGTTGAATAGGAGTGGTAAGAGAGGGCATCCCTGTCTTGTGCCAGTTTTTAAGGGGAATGCCTCCAGTTTTTGCCCATTCAGTATGATATTGGTTGTGGGTTTGTCATAAATAGCTCTTATTATTTTGAGATACGTTCTATCAATACTGTATTTATTGAGAGTTTTTAGCATGAAGGGCTGTTGAATTTTGTCAAAGGCCTTTTCTGCATCTATTGAGATAATCATGTGGTTTTTGTCTTTGGTTCTGTTTCTATGCTGGATTACATTTATTGATTTGCGTATATTAAGCCAGCCTTGCAACCCAGGGATGAAGACCACTTGATCATGGCAGATAAGCTTTTTGGTGTGCTACTGGATTTGGTTTGCCAGTATTTTATTGAGGATTTTTGCATCGATGTTCATCAGGGATATTGGTCTACAATTTTTCAAAGAAATTCTTTGTTGTTTAAAATTTCCATTGAAAGCTCTGCTCTTGTCTACAGCTGATCTGTTCACAACAATTTGGCACACATTGAGCAGAAAATTTGTTCAGTTTTAGATTTTTTCATCCAGAATTGTGTAAGCAGAGCGAATTGGGATGTTGGTGGTATTGGCTATTGTTTCTGTTGGTAATTATCAGTCCTCTCCAACTGAACATGAACAAGATGAATTTTTTTCTTGCAAATTGATGTGGATAGCCTGTTGCTGCAGGCTTCATCTTCAACATCATCTTGTTCCTTCTTAAGCTGAGTTTGTTCCTTCTTAAACTGAGTTATTCATGGTAAAATACTGATTTGTTCGGAAAATTGTCCCCAGAAACCTTTCATAGAACATCAATGATTTACTGTTCTTCAACCTATATTTCACCATAAATTTGATGTTTGTTCTTTCCTCCATTTGAGCAGAATTCATATTGCTCTGATAGTGGCTCTTTTTAAACTGATGCCTTATTTTTCCTGGTGCTTCAAAATTATCCTGTTCAGACATGTCAGTATGAGTTTACTTTGTTATAAAATTTTTTTTGAAATCCACGCATAGTTTATAGGTTTTTTTCTACAATATGCCTTTTTGAAGACATCTCATATGTATGGACTTCAAATCATTTATTTTAAATTTGTTACAAGAAATAAAGGAATCAGTGGCTAATGCACTAAAGGAGATCATGAAAATAATGTCACACCAAATGGATATCAATGAAGAGACACAGTATGAACAGGACCCTAATAGGAATTTTGGAACTGAAAAGTACAATAATTGAAATGAAAAGTTCGCTAGAAGGACTAAACAGCAGATTTGAACAGGCAATGGAAAGAATCAGAGAGCTTGCATATTGGTCAAGTGAGACTGCTCAGTCTGAGTAATAAAATTAAAAAAGGAATGAAAAGTGAAGACAGCCTAAAAGTGAAGAGAGCCTAAAGACCTATGGGATACCATCAAGCATATCAACAAAAGCATAATGGGATTTCAAGAAAAATAAAAGAGAAAAAAAGGGAGCAGAATCAATATTTGATGAAATAATAATGGAAAACTAGGACACATTATATGCAAACTATCAAAAATCAAAGACAGAGATAATTTGGAAACTAGCAAGAGAAAAACAGTTTGTCACCAACAAGCAGTTTGTCACCTACAAGTTATTAATATGAGAATAACTTCTAATTTTGCATCAAAATCTATGGAAGCCAGAAGGCAGTTAGATGACATATTCCAAGTGCTGAAAGAAAAAATAATTCTATATTGGGAAAAATTATTCTTCAAAAATAAAGGGGGAAATTAAGATATTTTCAGATAAATGTAAAAATGGCAGCATTCATTGCTAGTAACTTTCTTGCTCTGCAAAAATGCTAAAGGGAATCCTTCATGCTGAAATTTAAAAAATGCTATGCAGTAACTATTTTTTTTCCTACCTAGCTTAAAAGACAACTGCATGAAACAGTAAATCTATATTGAAGGCACACTGTATATAAACATGTAATTTGTGATAATATCAACATAAAGTAGGGAGATCGAGTGGTATAGGAGCAAAGCTCTTATAAAATTGAAATTAAATTGGTATTAATCTAAACCAGATTGAAGTCAAAATTTGAACTAGATTGGTATTTGTTTGAACTAGATAAAATCAGGGAGAGTGATGCCTCCAGCTTTGTTCTTTTTGCTCAAGACTGTATTGACTATTTGGGGGTTTTGTAGTTCCTTTTGTAGATCTATATGAATTTAAGGATTTTTTTCCCACTTTTCTGAGAAATAATATTGCAGTTTTGATAAAGATTGCATTGAATTTTGCATATCACTTTGGGTAGTAGGGACATTTTTTCAATATTAATTCTTCCAATCCATGAGCATTTGATATCTTTTCATTTATTTGTATTTTCTTCCATTTATTTCACCAGCATTTTATAGTTAACAGATATTTTGCCACCTTGGTTAAATTTACATTGAAGTATTTATTGTAAATGAGATTGTTCTCTTAATTTTCTTTTCAGATAGCCCATTATTAGCATTTAGAAATGCTACTATTTTCGTATGTTGATTTTGTATCCTGCAACCTTATGAATTTTTTATCAGATCTAAAAGTTTCATGATAGAGTCTTTAGGGTATTTTTATATATAGTATCAGGTTAACAAAAAATAGAGACAATTTCATTTATTCCTTTCGTGTTAAAATGCCTTTTATTTCTTTCTTTTGCCTAAGGTCTGGCTAAGTACTCCACTAAATCAACTCAAAATGATGAAAAACTTAAATATTCAGGTCTTACCTGAAACCATACAATTACTAGAAGAAAACAGAGGGGTAAAACTTCATGACATTGTTCTGGGCAATAATTTTTAAAGACATGACACTAAAAGCACTGGCACCAAAAGCAAAAATAGGCAAATGGGATTACATCACACTAAAGGCTGCTGCACATCAAGAAAAACAAATAACAAAGTATAGAGAAAATCCACAGAATGAGAATAAATACTGGCAAATCATGCATCTTGTAATGGGTTAATATTCAAAATATGTAAGGAATTCAAGCAACTCAATAGCAAGAAAATATATAAACTGATTTTAAAAATGGGCAAAGAACCTGAACAGATACTTCTCAATAGAAGAGACATAAATGGCCAATAGGTACATGGAAAAATGCTCAGCATCATTAATTATTAGGGAAATACAAAATAAAAGCACAATGAGATATTACCTCATACCCACTGGTCAAAAAGAGGAAATAAAACAAGTGATAGGGAGAATGGGGAGAAGAGAGCTCATACGTTTTTGGCGAAATTGTAAATTAGTACCTTTTATGGAAAATGGTATGGAGGTTCCTCAAAAAGCAAAAAATAAAACTGTTATATGACCCAGTAATCCCACTTCTGGGTATCTCTCCAAAGGAGCTGAATTCAATATGTCAAAAGGATATCTGCACTCTCGTGTTTATTGCAGCCTTATTCACAATAGCCAACATATAGGAACAATGTAAGTGTCTATCAGTGGATGAGTGGATAAAGAAAATGTGGTAAATATACATAATAGAGTAGTATTCAGCCTCTAAAAATGGAGAAAGTCTGTCATTTGCAACAACATGGATGAATCTGGAGGACATTATGCTAAATAAAATAAGTCAGAAACAGAAAGACAAAGATCATCTGATCTAATAAAGTTATGGAATTGGAGAGCAGAAGAATAGTTACCAGAGGCTGGGGGTAGGGTAATGATAAAGAGAATAGGGAGTTATTGATTGAAGGGTTCAAAGTTTTAGATAGATAGGAGGAATTGGTTTTAAGATCTAGATCTATTCCATTGTAGGGTGGCTATAGTCAACAATAATGTATTATATATTTCAAAATAATTTAGAGAGTAAATTTCAAATGTCTCGCCATAAAAAATGACAAGCAAGTGAAGTGATGGGTAAGTTAACTAGTTTGATTGAATCCTGCCATACTGTATACATATATTAAAACATCGCATTGTACCCCATGAATGTACACAATTATGATTTGTCAATCAAAAATTTCTAAAAATAAATTCAATAATATATGCAATATAGATACAATTGTTTAGCCATATGTGAAAGAATGAATTTGGATGCCTATCTCACACCATTTTACAAAAATTAACCCTAAAAGTGTCAGATAATTAATTTTAATTCTTGTTTTAAATTACACCTATACAATTAAACCTATACAATTAAACCTATACAATTCTTAGACGGAAACATAGGTGTAAATTTTTGTGATCTTGAATTAGGTAATGGTTTCATAAATATGATACCAAAAGCACATGCAACAAGAGAAAATAATAAATACATTGACTTCACAAAACATTAAAACTTTTGTCAAACAAAGGACATTATTAAGAAAGTGAAATGACTACCTTTAGAACAGGAGAAAATATTTGCAAATTATATATCTGCTAAAGGTCTAATATCTAGAATATAAAAAGAACTCCTACAACTCAACAACGAATAGCCAAATGACTCAATTTTTTTAAATGGAGCAAAGGACTTGAACAGATATTTCTCTTAAGAAGTCCTGCACAACCGGGCGCCTACAGGGCTGGGCGTGGTGGCTCACGCCTGTACTTGCAGCACTTTGGAAGGCCAAGGCGGGCAGATCACGAGGTCAGGAGTTCGAGGCCATCCTGGCTAACCCGGTGAAAACCCGTCTCTACTAAAAATACAAAAAATGAGCCAGGTGTGGTGGTGGGCACCTGTAGTCCCAGCTACTTGGGAGACTGAGGCAGGAGAATGGTGGGAACCTGGGAGGCAGAGGTTGCAGTGAGCTGAGATCGGGCCACTGCACTCCAGCCTGGGCGGCAGAGCGAGACTCCGTCTCAAAAAAAAAAAAAAAAAAAAAAAAAAAAAAAAGGTGTGGTGTACATATGCAATGGGTTATTATTTAAGCATAGATGAGCCTTAAAAACATTCACTTGTGCTAAGTGAAAGAAACCAGAGGCAAATGTCACATATTGTATGATTTTGTTTACATGAAATATCTGGAATAGGCAAATCCAGAGATAGGCAAATCCAGAAAATAGGTAAATTCAAAGAGGCAAAAAGTATTACTCATGGGATGAGGGGAGGAGAAATGGGGAATGACTGCTTGATGGATAAGTGCCTTCTTTTTGGAGTGATGGAAATTATCTGGCATTACATAGTGATATGTTTTGAGTATTATGTAAGCCACTGAAATGATACACTGTAAAATGGTTAAAATGCTGAATTTAACTTATGTGAATTTTATATCCAGTTTTTAATAAAAGATCTTTGCTCCAGGACATCCATCTACCTTCTCAGTCCAAGGCCCTCAGCAACTTCTTTTACATTTTCCCAGGACTATTATAACTTTTGAGAAACAAACTGCTTTTTTAAACATCACACTGGTAAAAATCAAGAAAGTGAGAGTTCCATGTTTTCCTTTTAATTGCTTTAAGGTATATTGTGAAGGTAAACTAAATTTGAATAATTCTGAATAAATTAGTGGAAAATAATTACCTTATTGTTGGTCAACTGCAGGGAAAATAAACTATTACGTTTGGATGAACTTAGGCTTTTCCTTGTGAAGGTTGCTAGACTAGCTATTAATGTACTGTAACTTCCACAAGGTTTCTTTCTGCTGATGAAAGATTTTTTATTTTCCATTTTCTGATCAAAGCATTCCACTTGACAACATTCAAAAATGAGTGTGCCTGTGCCTTCTCCAAAACACCTTTGGTATGTCGGTGAGACCTCATCATCCTCTAGTGGCTATATTGAAAAGTTACATTCCACATAGATGTCTAGTTGAGCTTTGGCCAGTAGATACCGTCCCCAGTGCTCACTGTGATACTCCAAGTAGTTTCTTCTGGGTAACTTCCAGAGGATCACAGCTCACGTGAACTGAGACTACTCAGATTTAGCTCCATTCTGATGGAATGAAATACTCTGTTCATCTTTTCTTTCTCCCTGTTTCTATTCTCTTTGCACCATCTCCTATGCCAAAATATTCTGTAGAATATTTATTTTCTATTTTGAGCCACAACGATCACTATTATATAGACTCCTAATACATTTTTCTCAATATTTAGAAAAAGTGATAATCATAAGTAGTGTAAAATATTCCAGTCACTGAGTATGTACTATTAAAACATTTTCTCCTTACACCAAACAGCCATGGTAGGGTTTTGTTTCGTCTTGTTTTGCTTTATTACCCCACATGTAGTCTCTTCAAAAAAATGTACATTTTAGATCCTACAAATAAATGTATTGAGACATCAAGAAACAGGTAATAATTCATGAAATTTTCAACTGGCACTTAATTTTTTTACTGATTCCAACCAAGAAAAAAAGTAATGCAAATGTAAATCCCTTTAAAAATTATTTTATGAAGACAGAAATAGCTGCTGGATTTAAAATCTAATTTATAATGTAGTGATAAGAATAATAATGTTAAATGTCATATGACTATGTAGAAACAGCATGTAGTTTCAAGCAACTAATGAGCTCTTTTGGAAATAAATAATTCTCTTTTGGATAAATAAATATTCTCTTTTGGAACTAATTCAATATTATCTTTTAATACCTGAAGCAGAGGGATACCAGAATATTGTTGCAAACATCTGGGGGCAAGACTTTTGTCCAATATTAAACATGTCTGTAATATAAATATATTCTTTTAAAAATTATCTTTTTTATAGGAAAGAACTCTGTTGTATATTTATTTCAAATATTCCATATTTAAAACTGCTGTTATAGGAATATTACAGGAAATATTTCTGTGTGGTTTAAAGAAGGAAAATTAGATATAAAATTTGCTTGGATGTATTAACTTGAGCTTTGGAAACAGCCAGGAAAGACATTGAGTTTTTTTTGCATCTTTCTAATCTTCCCTCCTTTCTCCTTCCCTTGAAACTGTAGGATTACCTCTCCCCACTCCTCACACCAATTTTGCTGTCTTTCTGGGAAACTTTTTCAGAGAGAACAAGATAGATAAATAGAGAGAGAGAGAGAGAGAGAGAGAGAGAGAGGCTATTGTAAATAACATTCTACTGTCTCTTTATTAAATACCACATTCCCAATTAGTTATGTGTAAATTATCTGCAGTGTCTATTGTCTGAATTTCTCACTCTTATTGCACTTTATGGTCTTGGTAGACTGGGATCACCATGAGAGTACAGTTACCTCCAGGATAAGAAGATAGGTCAATTTTAATACAAAGTGATTGCATAAATGTGAGTGGATTTTTCCTTGCTATTGATCAATTTTACTAGCTAAGATATTTGATATTTGTTTCATAATACTAAAAATATGTGCAATATTTTCTCTTATCAACACATTTGTTGTCAGCCCTCCATATCTGTGAGTTCCACCTCTGTGGATCCAACCAAATGCAGTTTGAAAATATGTTTTAAAAATGGATGGTTGCATCTGTACTAAACATATATAGCCTTTTTTTTTTTTTTTTTACTAACAATTCCCTAAACAACATAGTATAACTATTTAAATAGCATTTACATCATATTAGGTATTATATGTAATCTAGAGATAATTTAAAGTATATGGGAGGATGTGCATATTTTGTGTGCAAATACTACATTCTTTTATGGGGACTTAAGCATCCACAGGTTTTAGTACCTGTGAGGAGTCCTGAAACCAATCCCCCAGGGATACTGAGGGACGATTATATTCTCTATTACTTCCTTTGATGAGGTTACTGACCTCCACTGATAAATTCTCATGCATTTGTAATGGACTTAACTGAAATGTTTATGTAATACATATAGTATTAATGAGCAATTTCTATGGGTTTTATTTTTGCAATAATTTGGATTACTCACTAGGCTGTGAGGTACTTAATGTCTTATACATCCTTATAGTCTGTGATGCTCACAGTGGGTAGTTAATATTTGCTGAACGGAAGTTAAACATTTTATAATCACTATATATGATATCTCTTTGGTATAAATGGGTTTTTAATGTGTTAAAGTTTCATATGCTTAAAATTGTGTTCAAAAGAAAACTCTACCTTTGTGTCAAAAAGATTTACACAGTTTGCTTTTTAAAGTCTGTGTGAATGAAACAATACTCTGTCTTATGTCACAGCTGGGCACTCCAATTCACCCCTTTGAGTCCAGCACTGCTAATTCCCTGACTAGCTTCCCTAGGAAAGGATATTCTTTTAAGTCTGGCGCTGTGCTGTAAACATACTCCTGTTTATTCCAGCTAATGAGAAACAGGCTGTCTGGAAATGTGTCTCTGAGGAAAATACTGAGCAAACCTTTAGAAAATAAAGCTCTCCAGATTGATTGAAAAGATAACATTTGGTAACACAGTACAAGCAAAACTATAATATCAAGCTCAAAAGAAGGCAAATTGGGTATAAAATTTGCTTGGATGTGTCAACTGGAGCTTTGGAAAGGGCCAGGAAAGACACAGATTTTTTGCATCGGTCCGGTCTGGCCCCTTTCTCCTTCCCTTGTAGCTTTAGGATTGCCTCTCCCACTCCTCACACCAATTTTGCTGTCCTGCTGGGAACTCTTTTCTGGTCTTGTTATCTCTCCTTAAGATCAGCCAGGCTGTCTCTTCCTCTTTTTCTTCTGGTAATAAGGTGTCTAATAGTTTATAGCCTTTTAATCTAATGGCTCTTCCTGTGGACAGTTTCAAATCTCTTCTTTAGATACTTTCATTTGAAAAGCCGCTAACTTTTGAAACATAGTCTTTATTATCAAAAAGTTTGATAGGATTGTGCGTCACTGAGCATTGATTTTTGTTCTTGGAGAATACTTTTATCAAAAATATACATTATTTCACTTATTCACTTAGGGTAAAATGCCTAACAGTAGACAAGTGACAAGACTTAAAAAAAAAAAAAAAAAGTTTCTCTCCAAATTCTAAATCTCTTGAATCTCTCATCTTCATAATTCTTCAACTCCTTGAAAGGATATGAACTGCTTATTGGTCATTAACTTCTTTGTAAATGCAAGTGGAACTCCCATTTTAAATACATCCTCTATTGACTCTAAACAACACTCTACATTTGTCTGTGTTGCCCATTCCCTTAAACTTTAGCCATCGCTGAAACTTAATTGATTTCCTGATGCTACCAAAAGAGCAGTATCATCAGTGCCCCCTCATTAATCATGTAATCTTCCTTCAGAAAACATTTATGTTTCTTGTTATTTTCCTATAAGAAGAGAAGAAAGTCTGTCTTGGACTTCATTCAACCAACACTATTAGGCAATTTCCACTAATAAAAAGTGTCATGAGCCATGATAGAAAAGTTTTACTAGTTTAAGAATTTTTTCCACTTGATAGCCAAAGAGTACCTGAATTTTGGAGATAACACGTAAGTGTAGAGCTTTAGGTTCTACAAATAACTAGGGTGTAGAAAAAAAACTTGGTCATTTCTCCAGGAAATACTACAACTACCAATACCACAACCACTCCTGACACCAGTACTATAACCACCAATAACCACAACCACTCCTAACACCGCTACTATAACCACCAATACCACAACCACTCCTGACACCGCTACTATAACCGCCAATACCACAACCACTCCTGACACCGCTACTATAACCGCCAATACCACAACCACTCCTAACACCGCTACTATAACCGCCAATACCACAACCACTCCTAACACCGCTACTATAACCACCAATACCACAACCACTCCTAACACCGCTACTATAACCGCCAATACCACTACCACTCCTAACACCGCTACTATAACCGCCAATACCACAACCACTCCTAATACCGCTACTATAACCGCCAATACCACAACCACTCCTAACACCGCTACTATAACCGCCAATACCACGACTCCTAACACCGCTACTATAACCGCCAATACCACTACCACTCCTAACACTGCTACTGTAACTACCAATACCACAACCACTCCTAACGACACTGCTGTAACCCAATATACCACAACAAATCCTAACACCGCTACTACAACAATTTCACATTTCACAGCATTTCCTGTTTTCATAGCTTCAATTGCAGCCAACATGGAATCAAAAGAGAACCAGAACTTTCATTGTGAGAATGTTTTACACTTATTCCATTTACACTTAATACTTAATCATAAAAGTAGAACAGGTAATCTCAGTGATATTTCATTGGAGGCTCTAAGAGGCTAAATGAATGACTTGATTAAGTTTACCAGGTTTATGGCAGAAATCTACTAATGTCTACATTTCTGACCTACAAATGGCCAATGGATCTAAATTTATGGGCCATAAACATTCAGGGTTCTACAGACTTACTTTAAAGAGGTTCATATCTACACATATATATTTATAAACTAAAGAAATTGCAATAATATCTTTGTATTTTTCAATGTGATAAAATATAAATTTACTTTTAAATTTTATTGGATTTAGAGTGTACTTTTATTATATATTTCTTAGGTAATGATTAAAAATAAAGTTACTACTACTATAGTGTCTGGATTCTTTTTTGATGTTAAGGAAAGGTTTTCATACCAAAAACTGTTGGGAACCCCTGTAATAAATTATGATTCAGGTTGCTGTATTTAATTATGATTTGGGTCTCTGGGTCACAAATAAAGCTCGGAGAAGGAGAGAACTTATTAATGAAGAAAGCAAAGCTTCTTTTGGTTTCTATCCACCTTTTCTATAGTTTTTAGTCCCATCTGTCACATCCTCACCCCTTACATGTCTCCCTTTCCTCTTCCATCAGGAAAAACAAACAAACAAAAAACCTCATGATGTTTATGGAAGCGACATGCGTTTTTACTAACAATATTTATTGAACATCTATTGTGGATGTGGTAATGTGCTATACACCTTATACACTTCAACTCATTTTGTTCTGACATCAACCATATAAAGTGGATATTATTCGTCATATGTTGCAGATGAAGAAACTGAGTTTCAGAAATATTTACCCTTCAAAGTCACAAAACTGATGAATTGCAAATTCATGATTCAAAATCACAGTGGACAAATCCCAATGCCTACATTCTTTCAAAGGTAAATATTTGAATTTTTACGTTTTTAAGGCTCAGATATGAAGTTAAGTAATTTAGGTCATTCTAGAGTATAGAGTTTCATTTTGCTATTTTAAAGTAACATCAGTTCTTTGAACATAGAGGCTGTGTCTTCTATGTTCACCTGTGAATCTTCAGCACATAGCAAAATGTCTGGCGTATACCAAATGCCCAATGAAGTCTTTTTAAATCCTTTCTCATTCTTTTCACTTTCTACATTCAGTTAATTCAATAATTCTCTTGCAAAAATGTCTCTCGAATTTTACTTCTCTTTATTTCTATTACCACTGTATTTGTATAATTTCTTCTTATGAACTGAATCATGTTCACCAGAATTCATATATTGAAGCCTTCACCCCCGACATGACTATATTTTGAGATAGGGTCCTTAAAGAGACAATTTACATGTAAATAACTGAGTGTGTGGAAGTTAATAAAGAGCCAGTAGAATATTAGTTACAATAGCATGCACCACATGTATATCTTGCTCTCTCTAGGTTTATACACAATTGCCTACTGTCCTATCCCTGTAACTGCAACAGTAAGTATTGAAAGTTGGGTCATAAGGGTGGGGCCCTAATCCAGTATGACAGATGTCCTTATAAGAAGAGGAAAAGACACGAGCAAAGCATGCACAGAGAAAAGGCCATTTGAGGACACAGCGAGAAGATGGCCATCTGAAATCCTAGGACAGGGGTCCCAGAATAAACCACCTTTAAATTGATTACAAACCTATTGTGGAATTATTCATGCTAAATATGCCATAGTGTTTATATTTCTAGGCCAACATGATAAGCATATTAAAAATGACTCCGAAGCAGATCACAAGTAGAATCTAAATTATTGACTTTTTAGAAAATTATTTAGCAATTTCCTCACTTAGGCAAATTTAATTTTAGGCTACTTTGCATGGTTTCCAACTGTAACTCTCCATGGGAAAAAAAATATGGAAATTGTGCATGATATACTTAACATCGTTTAAAATGCATAATGACTCCACCTTTCTGAATATTGCTCTCAATGTTACATTCCTAAGAACTTCATTTCTTGAATCACCAAAGTTTGTTAGTAAAGACCTAGGTATGGAGGTTAAAAATTGTTTTTACAATTATTAGGCTACAAATAGTTATTACATAAAATTTGTAGATACAATAAAAATTTGCTTGCCAAATATTTAACCAATTTGACTATAGTGTCAAATCTTCTTACAGTGGATGATCTGATGATTCTTTGCTCACTGAGGACAATAGCGTAGGAGTAAAATTTTAGTTATTTTTAAGAACCCGTTTCTTAAAACGCATGGCATGAATTGCACTCATTATTTCCAGCGTCAAATATTCCACCAGAATTACTCTGTTTCTTCATTTGTGGTATAATCATGGGAAGTTCACCCAAGGGCAGAATGGTAAGTGTAGAAAATCCTGGGTTATTGCAACACATGGGGACTATATTTGGCCTTCCAATAAAGGATTACTTGGTCCAAAGTTTTAGCATGCAGCATCTAGTATTCCAGATAAAACATCATGTTTTTCTTAAAACCCTTGTCAAAGTTCTGGTCAAATAGCATACCAGCTTTTTTTTTTTTTTTTTTTTTTTGCCCAGGCAAAATTGTATTGTCATTATGTCAGTGATATCCAGTTAATACCTTGTTAATGGCCTATACACTCTAGTAGGCTTAAAAAAAAAAAAATCTTTATAGGGTGGGGATACAGATGAACATAAATCATAATTAATTAATAGGCCACAAGGATTGACATGAAAATAATAGCTTCCTGGTTCCTTCAAATCTAATCTACCATCAAACTTCCAGAGTCAAAGCAATCTCTTTGACAGCCACTTGAGTTAATTTGAAATTAGATAAGTGGGGAAAGCATAGAAGCTTTCCTTTTATTGAATATAAATTAACTTCTAAAACATGGAAAAATAACCTTCCCTGTGATTTTGTGATTGGTGATCATATTGGAAAATTGTTCAAAGATATTAGAAATACAGATTCAATAATGGATAATCTTTTACAGCTTTTATTTTTAGTGTCCCTTGGAAATCCCAATTCTTTAATTACTCTTAAAGAAGGAACACATTTTCATAATCCTCAATTTAGGTTCAATAGAGCAACAACAATCTTTGGATCAAGACAAGTCTAGGTTTAAATTCTCTCTTTTTAACTTGTAGTAACCACTCTAGATGCCAAGTTTCCCTTCATAAAACTAGTGTAGTACAGGCTTACTATCCCTTATTCACAATTCTGAAACCTCCAAACCACTAGAAACCACTTTTTTCTTACTTTGCAGAAAAACCTGATGTGACCTGAATCCATGTCTGACTAGAACTGACATGAGGCTACTCATAGCCTTTACTTATTCTATCCTGTGTAGATATGCATCCATTTCACTGAGGAAGTATTAATGCTGTTTACCGCAGAAAGACACCCCAGGCCTAAAACCCAAAGATTTCAGACTTCTGAGATACATTTAGCCTGAAGGATTTCATATAAGGGATTATGAACCTGTAATACCAATGATGAGGATTTATATGCAGAGTAAAAAGCAATCAATATTAATAAATAATGCTTGACCCAAAGTAGATTTTTTCAACAAACACATTGTTTCCTGTTCCTTCACAGACAAATGTTCTGTGAAAAATTATATTCTTGTAAAATGATCCATTTATTGCCTTATCTCTCCAATAAGTGCATGATGACATCTTTAAAAAAAAGAATAATTTTGGTTCAGATCTATAAGATATAACAAACTGCAATTATGATGTTTGGAATGATTCCAACACAGTATTACAGTTTATTTTAAAGGCCATGCCATGGACAATTTCTTATTGTCTTACCTTACTGGGCACGCCCAGTGCCGGTCATGTATTGTGACTTGCACAGACAGGAAGGCCACTAGGATCCTGAAATGCTAGAAATAACTCAAAAATAAAAAATAAACACCAGCAGTAAAAAGTTAGACAATGGAGAAAATGATTTAGAAGGAAAACCTAAATATTTTAACTCACTGTTTGACTATAAAAATGGGTAAAGAGAATGGCATATTCAGAAAGTATCTAAACCAAGGTCAGTGAGAGAACTACTTAACATGACACTAGAGTGAATAACCTTAAAGGAATGTTAATCTCATTTATCAATTCAAGGTGACGATAGAACCAGTTCATCATTTTGATTTCAAGATTTATAGTTTTCCAAGTGTATCTTGGCTATTGCCTTGTTCTCTTGAGTCTCTAAATAGCGTTCACTAAGCCCAAATTAATTGTCTGAAGACACATAGTGAAGCAGTAATAGTGGTTAGTGATGTTTGTTTCATCAATGAAGCTACTGCTCTTTCCATAAGTATGAGTAATTGGTTAAAAATGTGCAAAGGGAAACTTGGGAAGTCTGAGGGATTTTCCAACTCCAATAACCAATTCCCTGATTCTCTGGACACCAGCTGGGTGTGTAACAACTCAGTTCAATTCTGACACCCAGAGTTAGCTCAAACCTCACGGCTTAAAGGCTCAGTCCCACAAGACTACCCCCACTTCAGGTGTCCGTCATAAATCCTGGGCCTCCAGTACTTCTGACCAACTGGTTACAAATTCAGGATTCTCCTGATCCCTTCCTAAGGTTTGATAATTTGCTAGAATGCCTCACAGATCTCAAGAAGAAGCTTCTGTTTACTGGTTTATTATAAAGGATACAAATGAATGTCCAGATAAAGAGATATATAACATGAGGTTCAGAAGGATTTCCAAGCACAGGAGCTTCCGTATCCATCTCCATGGGTGGACAAGTTCACTAATTCTAAAGCTCATTGATTCCTGTTATTCAAGAGTTTTTATAGAGCTCATTCTCCAGGCCCTCTTCCCTCCCTAAAGTCAAGGGTGGGGCTGAAAGTGTCCACCCTCTAATTACTTGGTCTTTCTGGTAACCAGCCCCAAACTGAGGCTATGTAGGGATCCCATGCAAAGTTAACTAACTAGCATACATTTTGCTGTGGAAAGGAGCTCTTTATACATAAAAGAAGACTCTCCGATCAGGAAATTTCAAGAGTTTTAGGAGCTCTGTGCTAGGAACTGGGACAAAGAACAAATATATTTCTTATTACACTACAGTAGTTCCCCCTACCCCTTATCTGTGGTTTTACTCTCCATGGTTTCAGCTGCTTGTGGTCAACCACAGTTTAAAAATAGTAAATGGAAAATTACAGAAATAATTAATTTTAAATTTTAAATTAGACATCTTTCTGAGTAGTGTGATGAAATATTGCACTGTCCCTCTCCAGCCCATCCCGAACCAGAATCATCCCTTTGCCCAAAGTACCCATGCTCTATATATTGCCTGTCTGTTAGTCACTTAGTGACTGCTTTGACTATCAGATCAATTGTCAGCAGTATCATCGCAGTGCTGTGTTAAAGTAACCCTTACTTTAATTAACAGTGGTCCCAAAATTCAAGGCTAGTGAGCTTGGATTTGCCAAGAGAAGCTGTAAGGTGCTTCCTTTAAGTAAAAAGGTGAAAGTTCTTGTGTTAGTCCATTTTTGCATTACTATAAAGAAATATCTGAGACTGGATAACTTAGAAGAAAAGGGGTTTAATTGTGTCATCCTTCTGCACACCGTACAAGAAACAGTACCGGCCGGGCACGGTGGCTCATGTTTGTAATCCCAGCACTATGCGAAGCTGAGGCAGGCAGATCACTTGAGGTCAGGAGTTTGAGACCAGCCTGGCCAGAGATAGTGAAAACCCATCACTACTAAAAATATAAAAATTAGCTGGGCATGGTGGCACATGCCACCATGTAATCTCAGCTACTCAGATGCTGATGAGAATCGCTTGAACCCAGGAGGTAGAGGTTGCAGTGAGCCAAGATCACACCATTGCACTCCAGCCCGGGCAGCAGAATGAGATTCCATCTCAAAAAAGAAACGTAGTACCAGCATCTGAAATTGTAAAGGAGAGAGAAACTTGTTCATAGTATACACAAGATTCAGTGTTATCTGAGGTTTCAAGCATCCATAAAGAGTCTTGCAGGACATCCCACGTGGACAAGGGGAAGCTACTATATAGAAGGGAATTTTTAAAAACTATTTTCTGAAAACCCATTATTTCCAGACCAACTATAGCATGGAGAAATCATATAAATACTATTAGTGTTTGACTAATTAACACTTCAAAAAGAGAACCAGAAAATCAATATAGAAAAATTTATACTGTCCAGGAATGGGGAGGGGGAGCATCTAGGTTTATTATCTCTCCCAGTAGAAGGAATGGAACATTACATTTTACACATGAGTTTTTTTATGGAAGACTATTTTTCAATGTTAAAAATATCTCCCTCCCAATATTAGCTAATTTAGAAAAAAATAATTCAACTACATATCAGAGGACTATTACCAAGTTCTAATGTAGTGAAAATTGGCAAATTATACACCAGGGAGATAGGATTTCATGATCTTCCTATTTTTTCTTTACAAAATGTCAGGGTAACCTTACTGTCTCACTCTAGCTGGATATTAATGACAATTATTTTTTGGTACAAACTCTTTTCAGATATACTGATTTCCTCTATTTTCCTCCTTGCATTGGTTTTACTTCCATGAGAATGACTTTCATTCCCTTATTGCACAAGGCTGAAAATCCCCATGAATAGCTGTCAATCTTACTCTTTTGCACAGAAATTTTCAAACATCTGGCAGGAAAACCATTCTTAATCTTTTACAATTAAAGATTAGTATCTTAAATTTGTACCAAGAAGACAGGAACCTATGTAAAAAGAAGTTGAGTGTGTTTGTCATTCTGATTCATCACTACATAAGATTACTGAGGACTTAGTCAACTTAAATTTATCTGTAGAATATGTCAAAAATTTTATTTAACTACATATGGCCTTTTATATGGTTTTTTTTTTTTTTTTTTTTTTTTTTTTTTTCCCATGGAGACAAAAGTTGAGAACTCAAGTCCCTGGTTTTCTGTATATAGCCAACTGGCTATAAGTCAGGGATCCCCACTAACCCCTGAATCTCATTATTTCCTCCATATGCAAGGAAATAACAGTCAATGCAAGCACAGTAGGCTCTTGGTATCCATGGGTTATATATCCTCAGAGTTCAACCAATTATAGATGGAAAATATTTGGAAAAAAAAAAAAAGGTAAAAATAACAATACAGCAATAAAAGTAGTACAAATGAAAACATAATACAGTGAACAATTATTTACATAGTATTTTTATTATATTAGGTATCATAAGTAATCTAGAGATATTTTAAAGTATACGGGAAGATATGCACAAGTTATATGTAAAAAAAAAAGTACTTCCTTTATTTAAATTAGATTCAAACAAGTTCCTATACATGTATATTTATATGGTTAGCAAATGTATTCGCATCTATGGATTTTGGTATCCAAAGGGGATCCTGGAGATACCGAGGGACAACTGTACATAGCATTGCATTGGTCCAGCATCCAAATAATGTAAACATTTGCTATCATAGGTTTAAGGCAAATTAAACAAAAATACCTTTTAAAAAGGGGTCAAGTAATTTTAAAAATTTATTTTATTTACTTTCACCGTTCTTTAGAGTATACAGGTTACCTTTGTTGGCATTGATCTGTATATCAACATAAGAGAAAATTTTGAAACTAAGCAGGCCTCAGGTTGGATTCTAGTTTGCTACTTTCCATCTGGATGAGTTGGGTAGAGTTAACCAGCCATGTGAAGTCTCATTTTCCTCATCTAGCAGACAGACATAAGAGCACTTACCTCAAGGTGTAGCTGAGCAGACTAATGAGATAATATATGTCATAAGCACTTAATAATGATCATTTTCACTCTAGTTTTTTTACTCTAAGTATTGTAACTTCTAAGTTTTACAGCATCTGTAGTTAAGATCAGTAGAAGCAAGGCCACAGGGATACTTGTTGCAGGAACACAAGCAAGTCTACACTTTCTCCAAGCCAAACTGCTGAAGTGTCTTGGGTCCCTTCTTTTTGCCTTCTTCTTTACTTTTCCCTGCCTTTGGCTCCTCTGGATGTAATTTCTTTCTGATACAAGTTCGTCCTCAGTTCTACTTTTGCTTCCCCCTAATAACCTTTGGCATCTGAACTTCAAGTTCTTTTGTGTTGAATTTTTTGCTGCCCTCTGTTTATTCTATTCATTTATTGTTTTTCCTGATGCAATGTGGCCAAAATGCAGCTCCAGATGCAAAACAGATTTAGGTAAATTTTCATTCAAGATTATTACATTAAAATATAATAGTCATAGCATATTCTTGCTTTGTAATTTACTATGAAAAAGCCCTCCACATTTAATATTTGAAATAAATCTACATGAGCTAACCAAAAATCATACATGTATACTAATGAGTAGAATACACTCTATGTAATCAATGCATTGATCACCTATTAGTATTCACAGATGTTCTAATACATAATGTTTAAGGCATACAAATCTATATCAAAAACATTATTCTTATTAACAGCTACAAAACAATGCTGCTAGTCATTCAATAATGACAGTATTTATTTTCTTCCTAGAAAATGTCTTTTTAATGGTGAACATTTTGCTTAGCATGGCTAAAATAATACTAATAAATCATATATTTATTTCAAGATATGCCAAAGCCAAGAGGTTTATGAAACCGCTTCATCATTTTCTGCTTGATTTTTCCCTCACATATTCTGCCAGGAGTTATTGTAAATTCAGTCCTAATTCGATTAAGACATTCCTAGTCACCTCTTCCTCATATTCTTATGTACACTAGCCATAATTAGTAAGATAAGTAAAGTTTTCCTTTGACAAGGGGATTCCGATTTTTAAGCCAAAAATAATAGATTTATGCTGGAAAGATTTAACAGAAAAAATAAACAGAAAGTTGTTTTCAAAGGGAAATAAAAATATTGAAAGTAAAATAAATCATAATAAGAAAGCTGCAATAAACATTTGATTATTAAAATTCATTGAAGAGGTCACATTTCTATATCCTACAAAAAGATAACATTTCTTTTTTCTGGGTTAAGTACTATCAAGGCCTTTCTCCTTAAGGCAACTTCCTGAGGCAACTTACAGTGGAGACTCCATTATCAACAGAAGCTTTGAAGGTCCTACCAGGCATACATGTGGAGTGGAGTGACATGGCTGTGGTTTGATCTGAATGGCAACGAGTTTCTCAGGAAAGCCTAATTCACCAGTTCAAATAAGGATTGAGCAGTAATCTTATAGCTTATGTGCTTAGCAAGAGAAGTCTTTAATGCAGGTAAAGACAGAATAAGTGACTACAGGAACAATCAGGAGAAAAGTATACTTTAGTCTACCATTTAGGGAATGGAGAAGAAAGAAAATAAAAAGAAACAATTATTTCAAGGTCTCATTAACCTTCCTCTACTCAATCTATGTCAAGTAAACATCCCACAAGCGATTATGAATAGCACAGGTCAAGCATTTCTAACCTCAAAAGCTTCAAAATATGAAGCTTTTTGAACACCAACATGATGCCATACACAAGTGGAACATTCCACACCTGACCTTATATGATGAGTCACAGTCAAAACGCAGGCATACAACACAGTTTATACAGCATCCCTAAGTGAATAAAGACCCTCCCAGCCTTTTTCAACTGCAATATATCTAGTCTTCACACACCCAGATTCCCCCATGCAAACATGCCTACAAAGGGTAATAGAATGGCACACAGGCAGACTATACATGTCAATGGCAGGTTCTCTGGGATGCCCCAAGTAGTGCTAAGCTCTATGTGCATTTCTCACTGTGTTTTTTGCTTATTCATTATGCAGTGTAAAAGTACTGTTGAAAATGCCAAAAACACCTGCAGATACCCTGCAGGTAACAGTGATAAGAAAAACAAGGAATGTTTTTCTATAGAACAGGAAGTCAACCTATTGGAGAAACTGGAAAGTAATGTAGGGGTAAAACATCTTACAGAAGAGTATGACCACCCTATATTGACCTGAAGAAATAGAAGGATAGACTGTTGAAATTCTATGCTCAAAGCAATGAACACAAGTTAATGAAAAATAGAAAAATACTGCATAAAGCTGAAAGTGAAGATCTTGATTGTGCATGGAAAGAGGGGATCCATCAGCATCACAGTAATACATGCCACTTAATGGTATGCTGATGATGAAACAAGCAAAGATCTATACATTGGATAGAACTGTGATTCAACAGTTTCATTGCAGAAATTTAAGTAATGACACAGCATCAAATTTTTAAAGATTTTTGGTAATAAAGCACTGCTGATAATGAAGCAGTGGAGAGATTCCTTGATGAGTTTGCCAGGGTCATCGCTGATGAAAATCTGATGCCAGAAGAAGTCTGTAATACTGATGAAACATCACTAATTTGGTGTTACAGCTGATGAGACAGACTTTACAGGAATTAAGGATACCAAGGACAGTAAAACTGGGATGTGCTAATGCCACAGACGTGCATAACCATAAACTTGTTATGATAGGCAAAAGCTTGCACTCTCACTGTTTTCAAGAAATAAATTGCTTCCTAGTTTATTATGCTAACAAAAAGGAATGGAACACCAGAGCTATCTTTTCTGATTGTTTTCACAAATGCTTTGTACTAGTGGCTCATGCTCACTGTTGGGAAGCTGAACTGGATGACAACTGCAAGACTGTATTATTCTTTGACAACTATTCTGCTCATCTTCAAGCTGAAATTCTCATAAAAATAATGTTTATGTCATGAAATTTCCCCCAAATTTGACTTCATGAGTTCAGCCTTGAGACCTGATATCCTTATATCAATGAAGAGTAAATATGCAAGTACTTTCTTGAACAGCAGGCTAACAGCAGTGAACAAAGGCATGGATGCAGAAGGTTTTCAAAAGGAGTTTAGCATGAAGGATGCAATATATTCTGTTACCAATGCTAAGAACACAGTGACTAAAGACACTTATTCCTGTTTATTCCTGGTACAGCCTCGGGCCTGAGACTATGTTCACTAATGATGATGAACAAGGTCATGGCTCTGAAGGATTCCATATGTCAAGTGTACAAAAAAAAGATGTCTGACCTCATTACATATGCAAAAAATATGCCTTCGGAGTTCAGTAAGCTGGAAGAAGCAGATCTGTCAGTTTATAAAATCGAAGAGATTTCTAAGACAAAAACCATTGTTAGTGAAGCCGATGACTTTGAAGAAAACATTTTAAAAAGTGATCCAGCAGAATGTGTCTTCATCTCTAGAGGACCCACCCACTTCCTGATGTCTCGACTGCTTCTGATATTTCTTCTCACCGAAGAGAGTAAAACACAGTGTACAGTGCGTTTTAATGAAACAGAGCATCCTAGGTGGAGACTGAGATGGTGTTTATTGTTGCTGTTGTTTAACAGCTGATACAGGTATCTGGTGCGGCTGTTGTGCTGCTCAGTTACCCTGAACACATCATTGTTTTACTGTATTTATGACATGTCTATTTTTTTTTTTTTTTTTACTGTTAAGTACCTACGTGTGAATACGTGTGAGAAAATGATTGCTTGTTGGTAGCATATAAATTCAGAGTCAGGAATAATGGTGATGCCATACAACCACAGATTGTCCACATGGGTGACAGAGATAGGGATACCTTTACTTTCTGATAGTTCAATGTACACAAACTTTGTTCTATGCACACAATTATTTAAAATACTGCATGAAATTACCTTCAGGCTATGCATATAAGGTGTATATAAAACAAAATAAATTTTCTGTTTAGACTTGGACCCCATCCCCAGGATATCTCACTGTGTGCATATGTGTATGCAAATATTCCAAAATCTGAAAATTTTTAAAGTCTGAAATACTTTTGTTCTTAAACATTTTGGATAAGAGATGCTCAATTTTATTTATGAGCTAACTGAGAAAGATTTAAAATGATTTACTAGAAGTTTTACGGTGAATTAATAGGAGAGATAGAGTGACTGGAACAAGTTCTCTTTTAGCGTCCCAGAAAAATCTGAAAGGATTATTTTGTTTAAAAGTATGAGAACATTATATGAGAAGTAGATTATTTGGTCTTACCAGAAATCACTACTCAGATACCACAATTAATGTAACAGAAGGAAAATGGATGATTTACACTCATTAACGTATCTATGGATAAGTACAGGTGCTTTAAGGAGAAAGTTATTTATACAACATAGTTCACTTGTGATATACTACAAATAACTAAGTTTCCTTCCTCAGAGCAGAAGAGAAAGGAACATTTTAAGTGGAAATAGGTCTCAGTATTAAGAAGGAAGAAAATGATTCTTCAACATATACTTCATGTCTAAAGGGATAGTTGAAAATTTCCAAACAAAAATTTAATTGGCCATAAATTTCCACACATAGATAAAAATCTAATGATTTAATAAATTTAGCAGCTATGCAAATATAGATATGTATATGATCTTGTCTGATCTTATTTAAGTAAAGGAAGTACATTTTTGTAAATGACAGTCTTTTGGGGTATGTAAAATTTATAATATTGTCTTTTCTTCCCCAAGATGTTGCACAAGTGTCACTAGTTCCTGGGCACTGAGAAATGTCTGAGGTCAGAGTTAGCACAAAAGCTGCATATTTGTGTTTTTGTTAATGTTGCTTAAATGCCATGTTTATTTTCTGGCCTTTAGCCTCTTGTCCACTATCATACCAAAGCACTTGAGACTCTTAATAAAGAACAAATCATCTCATTCTTTGCATAGAGATGGAGTTTAAATGTTAACATCTCAGGGAAAATCAAGATAGTGAATTAAATTTATTCTGAACCATAACATCTGATATTGGAATTTTCTAATAATAAGTGTTTTCTATGCTCAGCCCACGAAATATTTTGGAGGTCAGTGGCCCTAAGATTCACATGTAGTTGGGTTTAACTCATAGAGCACACATTCTTAGATGGCATAAAAATTTACAGATCAATTCGTTTTAGAGAGTAATGTCTAGCAGCACAAAACCATCCCAAATTTCAGAGTTTAGGGTAAAATGTGCTAGAAGATATGATTTCAACCCTAAAGTCTAGATAAGGATTCCTACTCCTTTCTCATTGTTCAAGAGATGTGAGCTTATGCTGTACTCTAATTTGATTTCCATGTCATGGGATCCATGAAGAACCTGGAATTGAGAGACAGAGAGAAGACTCTCCTTCTCCCAACAACCACCATGTTGGAAGATTTGGCTTAGACAGACTTAATGGCTGGAAACAGGAATCAGAGAAGGGACCATTGTCCTTCTCACTGATTCATTAGGTAGGAATTAACATAGTCAGCATGGAACCTATTTCCTAATTTTGAGGTAAAATAACCACAGTGCTAACATAAACCAGATTTTAAATAACTGAGACTCTAACATGCATGGTCAAGGGGAAATGAGATAATAAACAGAGTTAATGTATTCACTTCAGTGTGTTCCCCTCATAGATAGGAACACAGAGCTTGTTCTTAAGAGACCAGGTGAAAAGGAAGATATTAACATTCTTCTTTACCCAAAAAGTAAGGAAAAATATTGTTATGAATAAGATTAGGAAAAAATTGCTTAAAGTTAAATTTTCTTTCCTTCAGGCCTTCTCACAGACTATCATATGTTAAACTACTTTATGAATCTTCATGAGGAGGGTTGTATTAAGGATCATGTTCAAACATATTTGGCCATGAAACTCTTTATTAATATCTCTTAGGAGTAGTGAACCAAGAGATTCAGTTCAGGAAACACTGACTACAAATGAGAACTAACCTCAATGATGGAAAGGATGTAGAATGTGTGAGCTATCAATTCTTCTTACTCTACAAGTTTTGCCTTCCTCACAAAGCAAAGTACTACAAGGAGGCTATTGCAAGATCAGTGCAGGAGATGAGGGTGTAGCATGATCTTATCAAGTCTATTGAATTGGGAAACTCTAGGGCAACATTCTCATTGTATTTCAAGTGAAAGTGGTACCCTGAAGTTGTGGAACATGGAGGACCTGAGGACAATAGTAGTAAAGGTGGTGAGTTGTTGGATTTCAGGTATATGCTGAAAGCTAAGCTAATAGAATTTGTTTTAACTTGGATTTTGAATGTGAACCAAAGAGGAATAAAGGATGATTTCTATGTTCTGGCAGAAGCATAAGGTGAATGGTCATCTATGAGAGAAGCGAGTTTTGACTTCGAGGGAAACAGAATTCCATTTTGAACTTCATAAGTGTTAGATTCATATCTAAGTGTCAAGTGTCCAATTTGACATGTCTCTGATCTGAGGGCATATGGAAGGGTTGGAGTGATAAATTTGTGAATTATCAGATAGAAGATAGTAATTAAACTTGTGGAAATAAATGTTATCATTTAGGGGATGAAGTATTTAAATGAAGGGTGAGTCAAGAGGACACTTAAACACATAAAAGTTAGGACATGAGAAGAATTAATAAAATAAATATACATGCAATGGACCAATGTAGTAAGGAGATAAATTTAAAAGGTATGGTATCCTAGAAACCAAGCAGGAAAAATATTTCAAGAATAAATAAGGAATCGAGTATGTCAACCAATGCTGAGAGTTAAATGGAAATGATTGATCATATTAACAATCAAACAATGAGAAAGAAAGCACAGTATCAAGATAATTAGGATGAAGAAATATAGACAGCAAGTAAAGAGAAATCTTTGGAAAAGCTTTGCCAGGAAAGGAGGCAAAGATAAGGAAACAAAGATGAACCTAAGAATTTATTTATTTTTTTAAATTAAAAAGGGTTAAAGCATGCTTATATGCTGAAGGGAATGATCCATTAAAAAGGGAGGAAATCGTATTGCAGAATAAAGCAAAGCCCCTTTTTGAGTTTGGAAGGTATGGGGTTCAGTCCACAAGTCAGAGATTTGAACTTAACCTGGAGAAGCAGTGGCAGATAGTGGTTAAAAACAACAGACTCCAAAGCTAGATTGCCTAGATTACAGTCCCAGTTTCAAACAGGATACCACTATACACTTATTCCTTAAATCCAAAATACTGATAATGCTGAATGCTGGTGAGGATGTGGAGAAATAGGCACTCTATTCATTGGGAATGCAAAATAGTCCAGCCACTTTGGAAGACAGTTGTGCAGTTTCTTACAAAACTAACATAGCTTTATTACATGAGCCAGCAATTGTGCTCCTTGGTATTTGCCCGAATAAATAAAAGAACATATGTTCACACAAAAACCTGCATACAAATATTTATAGCAGCTTTATTCATCATAGGTGAATGGATAAACTGTGGTACATCTATATGATGGAATATTGTATCCTGCCAATCATTTCTTTCCTTAAATGTTTCCCCAGGTATTAGAATATGTAGAATATTTATAACCCTGGAACATCAGGTTTATGTATAACAAAACAGTTGCTCCTCATTCCTTCTAGATGCAGTGCAGTCTATATAAATGAAAACTAAATTAGACATGAGGCACTCCTTTTTCTGTTGGAAGAAAAGGACTGATGATGGACCATTTTACATGGGTTACCCTTATTAGTACGCTAATGTCACTAAAATAATAATAACAATAAATCTGGAGACTTCTACATTTGGCCAAGATGGAGTAACAAAGACTGAATTTGCTCTCTGGAGTAAAACAACACATGCATGAATACAATTAATAAAATCATGCTACTTACAGTACTGGACATCAGAGAAAGAACGGTGATCTCTGAGAGGCAGCAAAAGAAAAAAGGCAAAGTAAGCAATTAACTCAGGTTATTGCGTAATTTAGCTTTCAGCTGTAGTGCAATGCAGATAAACCCAGACAAAGTGCTGTGGAGTCCCTGAGTTGAGAGGACAGAGCTAAGAGTCCATAGAAACCAAGGCAGCTGGAGTTTCCAAGCCAAAGTAATAGAAGAAAATTAAGCAAATAGAGAACTGTAGAAACACGTGGAAATGTCTCTATGTATTCAGCAGAGTATTGATAAAAAAAAAAAAAAATGTGTGCATGTGAGGAAACTTCCTAAGGCTGGGGAAAGAGTCATAAATAAGAATTAAAGAGAAGGAACAGTGTCTGCGGAACTAACAAAACTGAAAACCTCAAATTAAGGGGACATTAGGTACGGTACTCAAATATTCCTTGCCTCTGTAGAGTTCTGGACTAATCACAGCTCTGGTTCCACCTAAAACACTGAAAACATAAAAGGATCAAACTGTTTTCAAGTAACATAACTATATCCCCCAACAAAGCACAAATATATGTATAGGATTATAAAAATATAAGTTCTCCAAAGAGAAAATCACAATGTTTGGCACCCAATTACAAACAATCGGGCATGTAAAAAAAGTAGGAAAATGTGAAATATGGTAAGAAGAAGGATCAATCAAGAATGATCCAGAAATGGCATATATGTGATAATGAGCACAAGGTTTTTAAAAACAGTTATGTTACTTGCATTCTATGTTTTAAAAAAAGGAAAAAAAAAGAAATTAAGTAGAGGTAAATAGAACAAATTATAAAAACTACAGGATCTGAGATGAAAACTTTTACTGGATAGGATTAAGAATAGATTAAAATTATAATCCCAGGACTTTGGGAGGCCAAGTCAAGTGGATCAGGAGGTCAAGAGATTGAGACCATCCTGACCAACATGGTGAAACCTGTCTCTACTAAAATTACAAAAATTAGCTGGGCGTGGTGGCACGTGCCTATAAACCCAGCCACTTGGGAGGTTGAGGTAGGAGAATCACTTGAACCTGGGAGGTGGAGGTTGCAGTGAACCAAGATTGCGCCATTGTGTTCCAGCCTGGGCAACAAGAATGAAACTCTGTCTCAAAAGAAAAAGAAAGGAATAGATTAAATTTTTCAGAGGAAAAGGTTAGTAAACTGAAAGACATAGCAATAAAAAATATCAAGAATAAAACTTACAGAGTAAGAATTTTTGAAAATGCACACAGTGGCCAGGCACAGTAGCTCATGCCTGTAATCCCAGCATTTTGGGAGGCCAAGGCGAGTGGATCACTTGAGGTCAGGAGTTTGAGACCAGCCTGGCCAACATGGCGAAACCCCGTCTCTACTAAAAGTACAAAACAACATTAGGTGTGGTGGTGAGTGCCTGTAATCCCAGCTACCTGGGTGGTTGAGGCAGGAGAATCACTTGAACCTAGGAGGCAGAGGTTGCAGTGAGCTGAGATCGTGCCACTGCACTCCAGCCTGGGTGACAGAGCAAGACATCATCTCCAGAAAAAAAAAAAAGAAAGAAAGAAAATGTACACAGCACAGTAACCTGTGACAGTAGCACAATTTCAAGTGGTCTAAAATACATTGTGACTGGAGTGCCTAAGGAAGAGAAAGGAGTGAGGAGGAAATCTATTTGAAGAATTAATGTTTGAAAATTTTAAGAAGTTTGATAAAAATATAAAGTCAAATATCTGAGAATATCAGTAAACTTCAAGTAAAAGAAAAACAACAATAACAAAATTAACCAAAGAAGATCATAATAAAATTGTTCAAAACAATGATAAGGGAAAAAAAAACTAAAAGTAGAAGGGAAAAAGAAATATCAAATTCAGAGACTCAAAGATAAGATTGACAACATATTTTGCACAGCAACCAACACAACCAAGAGGTCAATGGAGCAATGTCTTTAAAGTAGCAAAAGAAATTCTGTCAACCTAGAATTCTGTATACCTAGTAACAATATCTTTAAAAACCTCTGATGAAATAAAGACTTTTTAGATATGCAAAAGGTGAAAGAATTAATGATCAGCATACCCACATTTTAAGAAATTTTGAAAGTCAAGCAAAAAGAAGATGATACTGAGTAAAAATATGGATTTTTTTACTCACAGGAATGAAGAAGAGATGATAATTACATGGATCAATATGTAAGATTTTTATTATTTAGATCTTTCAAAGGTAATGGGTAGCCAAATAAAAATAATAACAATGCATTCTAGATGTTCTAAAATACATGAAGTTGAAATTTGTGACAAATAGCACAAAAGCTTGAAGAGAAAATATGAGTGTAACATTTTTAAGCTAAATATTATGTGAAATAATAGCTCCTGAAGGGTAGACTATACTGTTATAGGGGCTGCATTTTATATACCCCAAACAACACCTAAAATAACCAAACAAAGGAGATAAAATGGCATTATAAAAAGTACTTAATCCAAAAGAAGGCAGGAAAAATGGGAAAAAAGGAATAAAGAACACACAGAAAAATAGAAAACAAATAGCAAGATGATAGATTTAAACCCAACCATATTAATAATCACATTAAATGTAAATGTTCTAAATACCACAAATCAAAGTCAGAGTTTGTCAGGTTGAATAAAAAGCTAGACCTATTATCCATAATATTCCCTTACTATAATTACATAATATTATATGTAAAGTCTGTAATTATGTCATTGCTCTCATTCCTGATATTGTTCTTTCATACGTTTCCCTAAATTTTTCTTGATTCAGTCTGCGAGTCCTATAGCTGCAAGGAACTGAATACTTCAAACAGTAATTGGTATTCATACGTACTGCTGGTAAGAATGTACATGGTGCAACATATTTGTAAACCAGTTTGACAATTAAAAATACAGCTATCGGCCAGGAGTGGTGGCTCACGCCTGTAATCCCAGCACTTTGGGAGGCCAAGGCGGATTGATCACGAGGTCAGCAGATCGAGACCATCCTAGCTAACACGGAGAAACCCCGTCTATACTAAAAATACAAAAAAAAAAAAAATTAGCCGGGCGTGGTGGTGGCACCTGTAGTCCCAGCTACTCGGGAGGCTGAGGCAGGAGAATGGCGGGAACCCGGGAGGCGGAGCTTGCAGTGAGCCGAGATCGCGCCACTGCACTCCAGCCTGGGCGACAGAGCGAGACTCCGTCTCAAAAACAAAAAACAAAAAACATACAGCTATCAAATGATTCAGTCATTCCACTCCCAAGTATTTTCTCAAGATAAAGGAAAATATATGCTCCTATTAAGAACTGTACGTGAATAGTAATAGCAACTTTATTATAATAATAATAAAGTGGATACCATCCAAATGTCCATTAGCATCTCCATGGTTAAACCCATTGTTATATCCCTACATAACAGAACACTTCTTAGCAATACAGAAAAATGGACTATAAATATATATTATAATATAAATTAGTCTCAAACTCATTATGCTAAGTGTAGGAACCCAGGTCACATAAAAATTATTTTATTAATGCATTAATCTAAAATTCTAGGAAATGCGAGGTATAGTGACCAAATACAGATCAGAAGTTTTCTAGAGCCAGGGAAGGCTGTGGTAGAGTGAAGTGGGCACGAGGAAGGAATTAAGAGGCAAGTGGAAAGGAAGGGTTGGGGATTGACAGATATGTTCTTTTTTTTTTCTTTCTTTTTTTTTTTTTTTAGATGGAGTCTCACTCTGTCACCAGGCTGGAGTGCAGTGGCGAGATCTCGGCTCACTGCAACCTCTGACTCACTGGTTCAAGCGATTCTCCTGCCTCAGCCTCCCTAGTAGCTGGGACTAGAGACGCAAGCCAGCATGCCCAGCTAATTTTTGTATTTTTAGTAGAGACGGGGTTTAACCATGTTGGCCAGGATGGTCTCAATCTCTTGACCTCCAGTGATCCCCTCGCTTCAGCCTCCCATAGTGCTGGGATTACAGGCGTGCGGCACCGTGCCTGACCGACAGATAGGTTCTTTTTCTGATTCTGGTGATGGTTTCATGAAATATACACATGTCAAAAAGTTTCCATTTGTATACTTAAATATATGCAGCCAACTGTATTACAACTTTGAGTGTATAAAACTGTTTATAAACAAATAAAGCCTTTTTGTTTCAATCCCTGAACTATCTGTTTTCCTGTTTCCGGAATAGATTCTTGAACTCTGCAAGGGCAAAATACAAGTACAATAGCTTGACCTACATCAAAATTAGCCTTCACCTTGTTAATTGGTGAAAACCTGCTATTTGCTTTTGGCCTTTGGCTTAGCCTTGGGAACTCATAAGCTGAATGCCTGTCTTACTTATTTATTTACCTGAACTTACACTGCATGTTGAATGATTGTAAAATCCTTGCAATCATTTAGGTTACCATCAAATTGAATCTCAGGAACAAGAACAAGATGTGTCAGGAAGATTTATTGTTAATATCTGACTACTCACTTTCAAATTGAGGTACACATTCTAGATAGATGCACCTTGAAATGTGTTTCATGTATTGGAATTTTATCGGTCAGTTGAAAAACACATAAATATCATTTAAGGGTAAAATTGATAATAATTAATGATAATTATGGAAGCTATTAATTTTATGTACAAATCAATTCTTGAGAACTTTCAGGTAGTCAAATAAATACAGTGGCAGTTAATCGGTATGTAATGAAAAGTAACATAGATGAAAATTCAGTTCTTGTTATCATGAAATCCAATTTCATTTTACTTTGGAACATTGCTATATTCAAGATTTATTGGCAATTTCTTCCCAAATGTGTGTGAAACAGTAAATTCAAGAAGATAGTAATCTAAGTGAGGGTAATAACTTTAAATTTGCTTCTGAAAATACTTCAAAAGCACGTTCTTCAACAGGGTAGAAAGCTTCAGTGTGTGGGATTGCTACAAAGAAATTGCATCATTATCAACAACCCAACAATTTTTATCTCTCAGAATTAGAAAAGAAAGAAGTCTACATTAGTCTCTACTTTTGCATAGAGGAAAGGAATATAGCATTTTTATAAAAACATCAAGAAATGTACTTTCTGCTTGAAGATTCATGACCTTCGGAAAATTACTGACTTACTTTCTGAAAAACCATAGGCCAATAATGTAGATTTGTTTTAATGATGACTTTAATGCTGCGCCAAAAATTTCTTCATTTCTTGTTTCATATCTCACAATTTTA
The DNA here is from genome assembly GCF_047675955.1 of Chlorocebus sabaeus. Classification (NCBI taxonomy): domain Eukaryota; kingdom Metazoa; phylum Chordata; class Mammalia; order Primates; family Cercopithecidae; genus Chlorocebus; species Chlorocebus sabaeus. The sequence goes on from NC_132910.1 coordinate 127,542,379, forward strand.
TGAATTGCCATTTGATATGTTTCTCAACATTCTCTCAGTCAAGATTCCAATTAGGAACTCTCTCCATCCTTCCTTTTCGCAAATCTGTATTCTCTCAGAACATCTATTTTCTTCTTAACTACACAGTTTTCACCCCTTTCTTACACAAAACCACATAAAAATTCCCTGATATGCCAGATACATACACACACACACACACACACACACACCCCCCAATACTCCTGTTCTCAACATGCAAAAGCACCATGTTTCATAGAAAGCAAGCAGTAATAGATTCTACATGACATTTTTCCCTGATACACATCTCCCCTGAGAAAAATTATAGACATCTATAACATAAGATTCTGTCTCCAACTACCATGAAGAAGTAGATAATAGCATAGAGGCAAATATTATTTGACATATGACTAATACTTTCGTCCCTGAGCTACGTCTAACTCAAAGTACAACTGATCTTTTCTTTCATGGGGGACCTTCTGCGAGCCTGCCACATGTTTGGATAAAAATTTTGTCTTGGTTGCCTCCCTCAGCACATCAAGTTAGACAAGAACTGTACCTGCAACAGAATATTTGTAGAGTTCCTGAGGATCTGGGGAAGGAAGAGTTGCTATTGCTTCAAAGGTTGGAGCATTAAGGTTCGAAGTTCCTGAAATAGGAAGCCAGAATTCCAGGAAAGATTTTCTCTGACAATTCTTCAAAATACTCTTCCCTCCCACCCTTTCTGGCTTGGGGTATGGCAGGCACATGTGTGCTCACACACATACTAACAGTGGAAAGAAATATGCCTGGCAGATGTCCTTGACCATGTTGGGGCCCTTGATTCAGTGTGCCTGAACTGAATGAATATATCCTGCCTACATGGGGTCTGCTGTGTGTCAGATGTGGGTGGCCAGATGGTTACAGTTCTTCCCTTTATGAATGTCAACTGCTCACTCTTCATAAAGACCACTGTAATAGCCCACAGTTAAGCACAGCTATGCTTATTAGCCTTCTGCAGGAGGGAGAACATCACCTATAGAGTCTAGTTTGTTCCTCAATAGGGAGATTAGAGATGAGTTAACAATAGGATTTGGAGATTAAAGATCAAGTAGTTTAAGGAGGACTTTCCATGTAAGGATTTGATCGAGACAGGGCAAATTCATCAGATAGTTGTTTAGAATTGGTGGTGTAATGAGGTGATCTTGAAGTATGTATTGATGGGTAAACAGCTGCTTGATAGTAAGCTGTTAGCTCAGATGAGCAAACTATTGTGAGAAAAGGACCATTTATAGTTTACGTAATATTTTCTAGAATACATTGTAAAGTTATGTTGACACAGTTGGCCTAAGTCCTCAATCCTGACAGTTCAACCAAATGGATATTGGTGGTTTCAGTTCTCATGACCAATTCAGCCTGATAGAAGAAAATTGGATGCATGTTCATGGTTTATCTTGGGGTGCTTTCTTTCTTTCTTCTGCTTCTTTTTTTGTTTGTTTTTTTTGTTTTTTTTGTTTGTTTGTTTTAGATAGAGTTTTGCTCGTTTTTGCCCAGGCTGGTATGCAATGGTGCGATCTTGGCTCACTGCAACCTCCACCTCCCAGGTTCAAGCAATTTTCCTGTCTCAGACCCCTGAGTAGCTGGGATTATAGGCACCTGCCACCACGTCCTGCTAATTTTTATATTTTTAGTAGAGACGGGGTTTCACCATGTTGACCAGGCTGGTCTCAAACTCCTGACCTCAGGTGATCCACCCACCTCGGCCTCCCAAAGTGCTGAGATTACAGGTGTGAGTCACCATGCCTGACCTATCTTGGGGTGCTTTCTGATCAAAGGTGGGCATCTATTATCTCTACTTTCCATTTGTTGTCACTTCTCTCCACCACCTCCAACCCTTTGCCGAGCAGGCAAAGTTTCTTAGTCATTTCTTAGTGGAGAACACTTTACGTCATTGCTGACTCTTTCACTCTCTTTCATTGCTTTCTTACTCAGTGAGATACAGCAGAATACAATGGTTCATATGTGGGTTCAAGTGACAGATTTCTCCAGTGTGAGTTCTGTGTAGCCTTGTAACTTGGTTACTCCACGCTTCACTTTCCACAAAATCATGATGGTAGAGGGTTGATATGAGAATCAAATAAGTTAACATAGGTAAAGATCTCAGAAAAGAGCCTGGCACGTAGCGTTAACTTTTATCACAATGCTGATGATTTCACAGCATTGTTGTGATGCTTAATTAAATGAAAGAAAATGTATAAAGCAATTAGAACAGTAGAAATAATAAAAAGGGTTTACTATTACATTATGTGTAGCTAATTAATGTGTATTAGCTCTTTTTGATTGTATGTAATGCTATCCAGAAGTCAGTGCAGAAGGGCAGGGGAGGCTTTTAAATTATAAGGGATAAGTATTCTTTTATTTTTAAATTACTTAGGATAACATACAGGAATGTACTTGGCACATAATATATGCCAATACAATGTTTTCATGTTATGGAAGAAAGGATTTAGAATCAGATAATCGTAAATCTGAATTTCTGTATTTTGAGATCTTACACATCAAAAAGTTAATCTCTCAGCCTCATGAACTCCCTATAAAATGGGCATAGTAACATCAAATTCATAGACTTGCTGCCAGAATTAAATGAAATAATGCAGAGAATTATACAGAGCATAAAGTTATAGAAAGATACTATTTCCTTTTTTTCCTCCTCTTCCTTTTACCTCAATAGTCTTCATTTAAATTTTCTGTAAAATCAAAAAGCCAAATTAGATTATCTTTCAGCTCTAAAATTTTCTCATTCTATACTTACACTTAGAATGACCTCTTCTTTCTCTTAACTTTCAGAGAAGCCCTTTAAATCTGTGTTACCTTGAGCCGTTTAGTACTGAAATATATGACCTGGGTTCATTCTCTAGGAATGTCATGAGAATCTCATATCTTTCCCAAAGGCAGGCACTATATTGTGGGTTTCTCATGTATAGTTTACCAGGCCAAGCAATGCTGAGCATGCACTTATCAATAAGTACCTATTGGCTTGTTTAGTATTATAAATCCATACACGGTGAATCAGCATCTACTACAAGGTACAAATACTTTGAAGTGTCATTAGTGCTATATAAGTGAAAGATTCATTTCGTTCTAGACATTCTTGAACACTTTCCTTGGGTCATTGAACCTATTTAATGTACTCATTTAAAAGCATAGCAAAAGTACTTCTTTTCAAGGTCTTAGTGATAGATTTTAATGAAGAGTATAATGAAGGAGTCTATAGGGCTGAGCCTGCAGCAGGAGATAATAGAATGCAGCTGAATACATTAAAGCATAGTCTCCAAGGCTTGAAACTCATTGCTTAAATGATGTTATATAATTTTATCCTACTTAAGATTGGGTAGAAATTTCTCATTTCAAAAATTTCAAAAGTGACTGAGGTTGGTATTTTTGATAAATGGTATCTTAGCTCTCATTTCCCAACATCCTCTCTTCCTAAGCTAAAAAGAAAAATGAAATACAAGAGATAAATAACGAATGTTACTGATATGTAGAATGATGCTTTCATTGTTTCAGACCAGAGGAGCAGAGGAATCCAAGAGGCTAGGGGTAATGGTAGGTTCCAGATATATTTCCTTTAATCTTGTAGCGATAGTTCATTTTTTTCCTCAATACTTTATTTCTAATGCTGACTCTTTTTCACTATGCTTGATATCTGAAAGGGGACATAAATCTTACTATACGGCATCTAAAAATTCCTGTCAAAGTAATTATTATTTTAAAATAATAAAATATAGCCAAAGAAAACTTTTATTATTTACTAATAAAGTTGTTGCAAAACATAGGTTGGGTGTAAAGTTATGTTTTTTCTAAAAATAGCTTTTTGATATCACATAATCATTAATATTATCTTAAATTTAACATCATGAAGAATTATAAAATCTGAGGAGACCAATAATGAGTAACAACATGAAATCAGTAACAAAAATCTCCAATCAAAGAAGAGCTCAGGACCCTATGGCATCACTTTTGAATTTTACTAAACATTTAAAGAAGAACTAATATCAATCTACTTAAACAATTCCCAAAAATTAATGACTTGGGAATACTTTCAAATTTCTTCAATGACGCCAGAATTACTCTAATACCAAAACCAGTCAAGGACGAAACAAAAAAAGAAAACTATAGACCAACATACCTAATGAACATAGATGCTAAATCTGCAACAAAATGCCAGCCAACTAAATTCGACAGCACATTAAAATGATCATTCATCGTGATCAGGTAGGATTCATCCCATGGATGCAAGGATGGTTCAACATACACAAATCAATAAATATAATATGTCACATTAAGGGAATGAACGGGAAAAACCATACGACATTTCAATAGATGCAGAAAAAGCATTTGACAAAATTCAACATCCCTTCCTGATTAAAAACTGTCAACAAATTAGTTATAGAAGATAAGTGGTCAACAGGTATATGAAAAAAATGCTCAACATCTCAAACCATTAGATAAATGCAAATCAAAATCACAAGGAAATATCACTTCACCCCAGTTAGAATGGTGTATTAGCCCATTCTGCCATAAGATACTACCCAATACTGGGTAATTTATAAACGAAAGAGGTTTAATTGACTCACAGTTCTGCATAGCTGTGGAAGCCTCAGGAAACTTACAATCATGGCAGAAGGGGAAGCAGGCATATCTTACATGGGGCAGGCAAGAGAAAGTGTGTGAGAGTGCAGGAAAGACAACCATTTATAAAATCATCAGATCTTGTTAGAATTCACTCACTATCATGAAAACAGCGTGGGGGAAACTGCCCCCATAATCCAATCACTTCCCTCCTTCAACACACGGGTATTACAGGTCCCTTTCTGAACATCTAGGAATTACAATTAGAGATGAGATTTGGGTAAGAACACAGAGCCAAACCACATCAAATGGCTATTACCAAAAATACAAAGAATAACAAATAATGGCATAGATGTGCAGAAAGGGGAACTCTTATACACTGTTAGTGGGAATGTAAATTAAATATTAGCCATTATGGAGGCTGAGTAAGGATGTCCTTCAAAAAACTAAAAATAGAACTACCGTAAAATTCTGCAATTCTACTACTGGACCCAAAATGATCCAAAAATCATTTTGTCAAAGAGATATGTGTACTCTCATGTTTATTGCAGCAGTAGTCACAATAGCAAGATATGGAACCAACCTAGGTGTCCAACAATACCTAGGTTGATGAATAAATTGAACATCGTTTAGCCATTAAAAATAGAATGAAATCCTGTCACATGTGGTGAAATGGATAAACCTGAAGAGCAATATGTTAAGTGAAATAAGCCAGGCACAGAAAGACAAATAACACACGACCTAATTCATATGTGGACTCTAAAAGAGTTGATCACATAGAACTAGAGAGTAGAAAGATAGTTCCCAGGGCACGGAAAGGGTGTGGGTAGAAAGAGTATAGAAATTTATTTTATTTTATTTTTTAACAATATAGTTCAACAGCCCAGAAATATCAGTTAGATGCTTTCTTCTTCAGGTAACAGAAACATAAATTACTGTGGCTTAAAGAATAGTTTATTTTTCCTTATATACTAAGAATTCTATCTGTGGTGGCTGCAGGAGCAGGTTCCATATCTCAGTGAAGTTGGGATGAAGCCTTCATGATTTCTTGGGCCATTTCCTCATAGTTAAAAGATGAACTGGGCATGGTGGCTCATACCTGTAATCCCAACACTTTGGGAGACCAACATGGAGAAACCCCATCTCTACTAAAAATACAAAAATTAGCCAGGTGTGGTGGCGCATGCCTGTAATCCCAGCTACTCAGGAGGCTGAGGCAGGAGAATAACTTGAACCCAGGAGTTGGAGGTTGTGGTGAGGCGGAGATCGCACCATTGCACTCCAGCCTGTGCAAGAAGAGTGAAATTCCATCTCAAAAAAAAAAAAAAAAAAAAAAAAAAAAAAAAAAAGGCTGCTGCAACTCCAAGATTCATGTGTGCATGTGTGCATTTAAATAAAGAATAAGGAAAGGAGGTATAGACCATTTTTTAAATCAAAAAAGCAAAAGTTCTCTGCTAGACCTCAGAAAGTGAAAACAACAACAACAACAAAGCCAAACAAACTAACAAACAAAAAGCAAAAGCTTTCACAGAAATTTCCTATTATATTTAACTGGCCAGAATTATGTCATATGAAACTCATAGATGTGAGATAATCTAGGAAAGTGAACATTTAAAAATTTCAGTTTTGATATCAGAGGTAGAAAAGGGAAAAAAGAATTAGAAATAGGCATTGAATAAGCCCAACCCATAGTGCTATCCATATCAGTTGTAAGTGTAAGGAACACAGAGAAATGTATAGGTCCAGATATGGTTTTCCAGGTGATCTCACAAAGGAAAAATAGAACAAAAAAAGTAAGCAACCAGTCAAGAAAGTGCTTGAATTGATAATTCATAGAAGTTAAGAGAATCCCAGAAGAGAATTATTCTATAAGGAAACAATAAAGCATCTATATGTTTTATATATGTGGAAGAACAAAGCTGGCATAAAAGACAATGGAGAAAGGACTCTCTATTCAATCAATGGTGCTGGGACAACTGGCCAGCCAAATGCAGAAGATTGAGACTGCACCCCTACCTTACACTGTATACAAAAATTAAGTCAAGATGGATTAAAGACTGAAATGTAACACCTGAAACTGTAAAAACCCTGGAAAACAACCTAGGCAATACCATTCTAGACATGGGAACAGGGAAAAATTTTATGACAAAAATGTCAAAAACCAATTGCAACAAAACAAAAATTGATAAATGGAATATACATAAACTAAAGAGCTTCTGCACAGCAAAAGAAGCCATCAACAGAGTAAACAGACAACCTACAAAATAGGAGAAAATTTTTGCAAACTATGCATCTGAGAAAAGTCTAATATCTAATATCTGTAACAAACTTAAACAAATTTATAAGAAAAAATGACCCCACTAAAATTGGGCAAAGGATATGAACAGACACTTTTCAAAAGATAACATGCATGTGGCCAAGAAGTATATAAAGAAAACCTCAACATCACTGACCATTAGAGAAATGCAAATCAAAATGACAGTAAGATATCATTTAACACTTGTCAGAATGGCTATTGCTAAAAAGTAAAAAAATAACAGGTACTGTCAAGGTTGTAGAGAAAAAGGAATGCTTATACACTGTTGGTGGGAGTGTGAATTAGTTCGACTATCATGGAAAACAGTGAGATGATTTCTCAAAGACCTAAAATCAGAACTATCGTTCAACCCAGCAATCCCATCACTGGGTATATACCCAATGTAGTATAAATTACTCTGTCATAAAGACACATGCACGTGTATGTTCACTGCAGCACTATTCACAATAGCAAATAAATGAAACCAACCTAAATGCCCATCAATGGTACACTGGATAAAAGAAATGTGATACGTATACAACACGGAATACTATGCAGCCATAAAAATGAACAAGATTTTGTCCTTTGCAGGAACACAGACGGAGCTGAAGGCCATCTTCCTTAGCAAACTAGTGCAGGAACAGAAAACCAAATACCTGTTCTTACTAAAATACATGTTCTTACTAAAAAGTGGGAGCTAAAAGATGAGAACACATGGACCTATAGAGGCCAACAAGAGACATTGGGGCCTATCAAAGTGTGAAGGGTGGAAAGAGGGAGAAGATCAGGAAATATAACTAACAGATATTAGTCTTAATACCTGGGTGATGAAATAATCTGTACAACAAACCCCCATGACACAAATTTACCTATGTAACAAATCTGCACATGTACTCCGAAACAAAAGTTAAAAAACCATGCAAGAAGAGTAGTCATGAGATTTACTAAATGAGAGAAGTAGATGGGATAGTGTTGTGGTCAGGAAGTAGGAATTTGAATTTACGATCTCAGGTGTTGGAGCTTACTATCCAAATTAGTGAGCCAGCAGTAGAATTTAATCAATATGGAAAACAGGAGGAAGCCATTGTATGTTTTGGGAGAAAATAAAGTAACATGAAAGCGTTTCTATGAGTACCCTAATATGACAGCAGTTTGCAAAAATGTTTTGGAAGTAACAAAGAATAGAACCAATTATGGAAACACAAGTTATGGTTTCTGCTTTTATACTTTCTTCCAGGAGAAGTAACTGTTGTCCAATAAGCATCGTTTGTACTTTATAATTTATGTGATTTTTTTTCATATCACAAAGTCTACTTTTAAGCCCTGGCAGTTAGATGCCAGTCACACTGATCCCGCACTGGATCATGGAATGGACCGTGGTTGATCCTTCTCATGAGCACCCATCCTTGAGCTGTATTGTCAATAAGACTGATGCTCAGTACTTTAACTGTAAGACATGTATTGGTGTTTAAGATTGAGCAGATGTGGAAGGCCAGGGTCTTTGTTTTAAATTAAGGGACATTCTGATTAAGGAATCACAGCTTGTTTTCACAAATATAGTTTTGAAAGGGGATTCCATATGATGACAGTTCCAAGACCATTTATTGTAAATCTCAAATATTGTCAGTAACTGGTATCTAGTATAAAACCAGCAGTGTTTTTAACTATAGAAGGATTAGTGGAAACTTGCCTGGGGCAGAAAAGAAAATGAAATTGACTTGCATTTGCAATCTTTTTGGGTAAATTCATTCAGTTGGTTAGAGAAAGATCCTAATGTCCTGAGATTGTGAGATCACCACTTACTGTTAGTTTCAACAGGGAGACAAACTCAGTTCCTTTAATCAACATGCCAAGTCTGTATATTTAAGATATATTTTTAAATTATACTTTTTATTTTTTCATAAGTTATTTTATTAGAGAAAAACAAAACCACAGCAAACCACCTTAGTTCGGAATCTGTTCTCAGTGACAAGGTTTCATTAGCTCAGTTACCTTCTGTTTAGTGGAGTTAAACTAATTGTTTTCATGGCATGCCTTTCCCCAGATTTTATAAAGTTAATGAAGGTAAGATGATGTAAAGGCAAGCTGCTCAGCTAGGGAAGCTCAAGTTTTAAATAAAATCACTTTAAAGGCTATTTTTATTAGCTAAAAGGAAAGCCCTTTTCACACGGAGATCTAATTTCTTTTAATCTCCCCTGTTTAGTCTCTTTTCATGAATTTTTCTAGAATTACTGATTGTCAGTTCAGGTTCTGTTTTCCTTACACTCTCTTCCCTAGTCTCTACTTTAATTTTTCCATCTAAATAATGGGATCTTAAACTACAATAAATCCATTTTAACCAAACTTATTTCTCTTGTAAAGTTATCAACAGTGTTGTCAATAATAGTTGTAACTTTAGAAGTAGCACTTTTTACATAATAAACTAAGAAAAAATAATAAAACAACTTCTAAGTATAAAAATCGGGCTTATTTTAGCTACTGCTGTTTAGTAGACTGAATCGTTATTTAAAAAACTGACCAATTCTCTCAACTCAGAACTTTGCTGTGATCCCTGTCAATCCCATACAGTAAGCCCCAGAATCTCATCTCCAGAATTCTTTTCCTATTCAATTTACTTTTATAATTTTGGCCTTCTTCCCCTGTGCCCACTGAACCCCAACTAAGTAAATTTTAGAGAAAAAGATGATTTCCTTCAACCATTCCTCTGTTTTTATATCTTTTCAGTCATCCCTGTAGCTTCTGCAACTTATTTTCTCTGTTTAATGCATCAGAGAATTCTCATAAAAAATAAAACCTGTCTTCTATAAAGCATCCCTAATTAAATGGAAGACATAGTTTAAAATATCAAAAAGATACATACAGCGTATGCCTGTGGTTCCAAAGCAACAGATTGGAAAGTGGGGAGTTCCACCCATCCATTTGGAAATTTTTACTAGTTTGTTTCATTTTGTTTTTGCTGAGCTGATTGATTTGGCAATTTATTTTATGGTCTGGGCAAGGCTCTGTTTTCACATTGCCAACCAACTGGTCAATCCATTAAAGAATCACTCTGATGAATTTGTTCATGTCATGAAAACAAAATAATTTGTTCATAGGACTTTCTCTTTTTAAGTCAACATGTTGGAGATTATATTTATATCAAAACATGTGCAATGTCTGTTTTTGCAGTAAGAAAAGAATTCCTAAACAATGCTGTAGCTCTCACACCATTTATTTAGATACATAATTGTTTGCTTGTAGTGTATTCATTTCTTTTAACTTTGTGTTTACAAAGAGCTTAACACATTGTAGAAGCTTAATAAAAATGTATTAGGTTCATAATGCTATACCTTTCCTTGCTGTTCTTACTCATTAAAGACTTTAAACTGCTGGACTGCATATTTTAAAATTGCTTTCCAGGCCAGGCCCAGTGGGTCACACTTGTAATTTCAGCACTTTGGGAGGCTGAGGTGAGCAGATCACTCGAGGACAGGAGTTCAAACCAGACTGGCCAATGTGGTGAAACCCCATCTCTAATAAAATACAAAAATTAGCCAGGTATAGTGGCAGAAGCCTGTAATCTCAGCTAATTTAGGAGGCTGAGACATGAGAATTGCTTGAATCCAGAAGGGGGAAGTTGCGACAAAGTCTATCTCAAATAAATAAAATAAAATAAAATAAAATAAAATAAAATAAAATAAAATAGCTTTCCAGATTTTTGAATAATGAGCACATTCTGACTCTTCTGTCTCTTATATAGGAATATTTCATTTTATGTATTGACAATGATTTACTCAGAAGGTCTTCAACAAATGTTGGTTACATGCATTGAAACTTTACCTTTGCTATATTTCACTAATCTTTACACTCCTTACTGAGATATCCAAACTGAGGCTTAGAGAGATAAAATGAATTATCCAAGGTCACATATTTATTAACTGACAAATCTTCACTCTATCATAAAATGTTTCCTGGTTATCTGAAACTGTTATCTCTCTTGATTTAATCTTTTATATGATTTAGTGTTTGTGAAATTCTTTGAAAAATGAGATAAGTATATTGAATTCTAGAACTGGAAGGGGTATTACATTTCATATTTTGCTAGTAAATTTTTCTCATTTCTTGCAATAAGGGAAATATCTTCTTCATCTCCCACCATAGCATCTGTGCAACCTCAACTCTTAGCTGATGATCTCATTTCATATTTTCCTGGAAAAATAGAAGTTATCAGACAATTATTAATCTACTGTTCCCACTACCAAATCCACTGGTCAAGTTAAATCTATCATGAACTTTTTGAACATAGAGAAATTAATTCTATCATTCTATTTTTTTTAAATTTTTGAGACTGGGTCTCACTGTTGCCTAGGTTGGCCTACAGTGGCACAATCTCAGCTCACCACAACCTCTGCCTCCTGAGCCCAAATGATCCTCCTGCCTCAGCCTCCTGAGTAGCTGGGACCACCGTGCACACCACCACACCTGGCTAATTTCTGTGTTGTTTTGTTTTTGTAGAGACAGAGTTTCGCCATGTTGTCCAGGCTGGTCTCAAACTCCTGAGCTCAGGTGATCCACCTGTCTCAGCCTCCCAGAGTTCTGGGTTTACAGGCATGAGCCACCATGCCCAGCCAGTTCTATCAATCTTTCTCACATAGTTCTACATTTTTTTCTTGAGAATTTTTTTTTCTTTTAGCTTTTGTGAAATGACCTCCTGCCTCACTGGTCATTCTTTGTCTCTTTTGCTGCTTCCAACTACACTGCCATATCACTAAGTGTTGGACTTTCCCAAGGCCTGTTCTTTGGTCTCTTTCTCTAAATACACTCATTCCTTGGAAAAGCTCATCTAGTCCCACAGCTTGGAAATCCACTTAAGTGGATTATACCTGATGTTATCTTCAATCCCTTAGCCCACCCTTAAGCTCAGACAGATATCATACTGCATACCTGATATTTTCATATTGATGTTTAATAGTCACCTAAAATATCCAAGGACATGTGATTCCCCCAACTCCTGACAACCTCGTTTTCCTCTACTATGTCCATCTTAATTTATAACACACTCCCTCTAGTCATAGATCTGGTCATTACCTGATACTATGTCTCTTATTTCTACTTCTAAATTTAATATACCAGCAAATACTGTTGGCTCTACTTAAATAGACATCTTAAACTTGGCTAGTTAACCCATCTTCGTTGTTGCCATACTAGTCCAAGCTGCCATCATCAATCACCTGCATCACAACAATAGCTTTCTAGCACTTTCCTTGTGCTTTCACTCCCCCAAACTATGTTCTCCACACCAAACTCAGTCACTCCATCATTAAACAACTACTTATTGAGAATGTACCAGAATTAAGTACTGTCCTAAGCACTGCAAATTAAAATAGCAAACAAAACAAATTCAACCAGAAATCTCCTCTTTCTTTCCATTTTTATTTTTGGGGGACACTCAGTTTTTATATATATGTGTGTGTGTGTATGTGTATGTAGGTATGTGTGTGTATATATAGATAAATAGTATATTTGAGACAGTGATTTATAAATAAAGCAAGATAGAGAAAGTAGAGTGCAGGGTGAGTGGAAAGCTATTATTTTATATAGGGTTATGAAGAAAGGATGCTGATAAGGTTACATTTTATATAGAACCTGAAGAAAAGTGGGAATAAGTCATGTATCTGGGGAAAGAGTCATTTAGGTAGAACCGGCATTTGGAGAAGGGGCCTCACGGCAGAGTCACCTTGGTGTGTTCAGGGAACATGAAGGAGGCCAGCTGGATAGAGAGGGCAGGAAGACATTGTAGTGGAAGTAGTAGAAGATAAATCAGATAATTATCAGTAGATCATATCATGCAGGCTCCCTCATAAACCATTATGCCTTTTGATTTAACATTAAGCCATTGAAAAATGTTTGAGCTACAAAACAACCTTTTTAACATTTAAATACATTACTCTGACCACTATGTGGAGAATGAGGAGGAAGGTTAAAGCAGGCAGGCAGGCCAGCTGAGAAGTCTGCATCATTAAAGTTTTGCATCACCATGAACCAGATGACATATCGGTAGTTTAAACCAGGTTGCCAGGGCTGTGGGAGGGACAATTGTTCAGAGTCTGTGTACATTTTGTAGGTAACGACTACAGCTTTCTTCTGGTGAATTGTAGTAAGACACCAAGGCTCTTGACCTAAGCAACTGAAAATGCTTTTATTAATGAGATGGGGAAAACCATGGAAGGAGTGGGTTTTGAAGAGAAAATAGAATTTGGATTTCAGACAGGAAATGTCTGTTAGATGTTTAAGTGAATTCTAGTGGATATTTACATAAGTCAGTATGAACTTCAGAAGAGAGCTGGGGACTGCAGACAATAATTTATGAGATGCTAATGTACAGGTGGCATTTAAAATTTAACTTGGATAAAATTACTTAGAGTTTAAATATAGATAGGTGATGGAGAAATTAATTCTGGGGCACTCCAATATCTCGAAGATGAAAAAAGGAGTAGTCTACAAAGACATTATTTGTTAAATCTCTACTAATTGATTGATACACTTTATTTATATTTTGTTATAGGTGGTGAATGTCTAGGTCTTATCCCTGTTTTTCCTTTTTTTCTACTTTCTGGTTAATAATTAAAATGAATCATCATTAAATTTAGGAATTTACTGCCTTCTATTTATGATAACATATTTTTTTAAATCCTTTTAAAATAAATATTATTTATAAAGTAAAAAACACAAACATGATTGAGGCATTTAAAATAAGTAAGACAGAGAGACAAATAAAAAATATTCAATAGTGGGGAAAAATAATATAAAGGAAGTTATGTTTCTATACAGCTAATGACAGGCAAGTTCCATATTCATATACTCTACAATAGGCAAAAATTGTAGAGTACTAGCAATGTATGTTCCTAAGAGTCATACAATTCATGAGTTTTTGACCTGAGATCTTACCATTGGGAAGTCCCTTTCAATAAATCCATCAATGTACTGAAATGGTATGCATTATTTTGCCTTTAAGAGCATTTTTCAGAAGAGAGAGGGGTGCATAGCTTTATTCACATTTTCTTTTCTTTCTAAATTTTACTTTAAGTTCTGGGACACATGTGCAGAACATGCAGGTTTGTTACATAGTTATACATGTGCCATGGTGGTCTGCTATACCTATCAACTTGTCATCTAGGTTCTAAGCCCCACATACATGAGGTATTTGTCCTAATGCTCTCCATCCCCTTCCCCAACACTCTCTGACAGGACCCGTTGTGTGATGTTCCCCTCCCTGTGTCCATGTGTTCTCATTGTTCAACTCCCACTTGTGAGTGAGAACATGTGGTGTTTGGTTTTCTGTCCCTTTGTTGGTTTGCTGAGGATGATGGTTTTCAGCTTCATCCATGTCCCTGCAGAGGACATGATCTCATTCTTCTTTATGACTGCATAGTATTCCATGGTGTATATGTGCCATATTTTCTTTATCCAGGCTATCATTGATGGGCATTTGGGTTGGTTACAAGTCTTTGCTATTGTAAACAGTGCTGCAATAAACATATGTGTGCATGTGTCTTGATAGTAAAATGATTTATAATCCTTTGGGTATATACCCAGTAATGGGATTGCTGGGTCAAATGGAATTTCTGGTTCTAGATCCTTGAGGAATTGCTACACTGTCTTCCACAATGGTTGAACTAATAATATACATTCCCACCAACAGTGTAAAAGTGTTCCTACATCTCCACATCCTCGTCAGAATCTGTTGTTCCTAACTTTTTAACAATTGCCATTCTAACTGGCGTGAGATGGTATACCTCATTGTGGTTTTGATTTGCATTTCTCTAACGACCAGAGATGAAGAGCTTTTTTTCATGTTTACTGGCTGCATAAATGTCTTATTTTGAGAAATGTCTGTTCATGTCCTTCACCCACTTTTTGATGGGGTTGTTTGTTTTCTTGTAAATTTGTTTAAGTTCCTTCTAGAGTCTGGATATTAGCCCTTTGTCAGATGGATAGATTGCAAAAATTTTCTCTCATTCTGTAGGTTGCCTGTTCACTCTGATGATAGTTTCTTTTGCTGTGCAGAAACTCTCTAGTTTAATTAGATCCCATTTGTCAATTTTAGCTTTTGTTGCAATTGCTTTTGTTGTTTTAGTCATGAAGTCTTTGCCCATGCCTATGTCCTGAATGATATTGCCTAGGTTTTCTTCTAGGGTTTTTGTGGTTTTAGGTTTCAGGTTTAAGTCTTAAATTATTCTTGAGTTAATTTTTGTATAAGGTGCACAGAACAGGTCCAGTTTAGTTTATGTTTTCTGCATATGGCTAGCCAGTTTTCTCACCACCATTTATTAAATAGGGAATCCTTTCCCCATTGCTTGTTTTTGTCAGGTTTGTCTAAGATCAGATGATTTTAGATGTGTAGTGTTATTTCTGAGGCCTCTGTTTTGTTCCATTGGTCTATATATCTGTTTTAGTACCAGCACCATGCTGTTTTGGTTACTGTAGCCTTGTAGTATAGTTTGAAGTCAGGTAGCATGATGCCTCCAGCTTTGTTCTTTTTATTTAGGATTGTCTTGATTATACCCCTGAAACATAGTGAACCACTAAATATACAGCTTTAAATAAATTTCATATTTCTTCCAAGTAGAGCTCACTGGTAACATCAAAAATTCAAATTTGTACTCAGAAGACACTGGGGATAGGGAAACAAAAGGAATCAAATCGTTACTGATTTTCAACAGGTACATTTGAAAGAAACAGGGTTAGAGTTGTTATTAGAGTGGTAATGATTAGATTGCACAAATAACTAGGCAATGTCAATTCTTGGTATTCTGTGTTACCATTTCAGTTCTCAGTTTGCTATTTGAAAAAGGACTTAAGTTTTTCTTCAGTTGATTTTAGTTGAAGAACCCCACTAAATACAGCAGAATGTGAAAGGCTATTTTTAAATGTAATAAACCATAAAAAATGCTTAAGGTCTTAGAAATACTGCTTGTCCTCTTAATGATGTACACCTTGGATTGTCAGCTTGGGGTAGAATGGAGTTTGAGTTTTGATAAAGGTCAAAAAGTTAATAGGACTTCTATTTTGTTTCTTTGTAATCCATTCTAAGGTTTCTAAAACTCAAAACTCTATAATCAAATTTATCTATTGAAATTCTAAATTTTTCTCAATTGTCATGATTCATAGATATTCTCACATGAAAACAAACAGACTCCAAACAATGCAAAACAAAATATTAAAGCACAAAAGAAGTCAATAGATTAAAAATGGTACATTAGCCTTGATTACTGATATCACCGGGAAAACACCTAGTTAAACCTTCTAAGCAGACCTCAGAAGATACTCTGTAATCTAATGAAAATTAGTTTTATAAAGTCAACAGGAGTCCTATTATAAAATAGAAATGTATGAACAACAGAGTCCACCATCTTGGCTGTTGTCTTGAAGTCACGTACAATGAGGAGCCCTTCACAATCTTTTTCTGAATGTTCTCTACCGGATTTCCATTCAGAAATAAAAGATCTGGCAGAAGGAGTATTTTCACTCTTAATTTAATAAACTATATTTCAGAATTTTTGTTGTATGATGTCTTTTGCCATTTTTAGTAGATAGTAGCAGCTGTAGAATTAATTAATGTGTACTTACTTCTGAGCCAAAATATTAAAAACAGAAATGATAACCCCTAAATTCTCTTACTTAGCCAAATGGAATATCTAGAACCATGCCAAAAGTGAATGTTGAAAAAAAAAAAAAAAAAAAAGCTCTCTAAGCAACTGAAATATTTATCGAAAGGCCACTATATTTTGAAAGACCATTATACTATGTCTTTCTGCTCTTCTCTGAGAATCTATCAGACAAATGGTTGGATAATAGTGCAGACTTCAGTTGACTTCCTAGTCCACAGAAAGTAAGTCCCACAGTCACATACGGAAATCAGGGAAGTAGGAAGTGTTAGGGAATGTATGGCTGTAGTAGGGCTAGGGGAGGGGAGGCAATTCATAGTCTGAGAACAAGGGGAAAAAAATAGAAACAAATTTAATTTTAAAAATGGATATAAGAACCACAAATCTAAAACTGTTTGGAGCTCCTTAATACAAGTTAAAAATACCCTAGTGGTATTGAAAGTAGCACAGAATACAATTTATGTTATAATGATGTTCTTGGTTTATCCTAAAATTTGACCATATTTAATATTTCTGTTTAACTAGGAGAGAAAAGGTCAATGCTAATGATTCATACCCTGAGAATCAGTCGCCTATTGATGGAAATAGTCAATAGGAAACTTGGGAGAGAGACAGACTAGATTTTACTTTAAAGTCAGCTATATTTTATATTAGTGCTCTCCAATAGGTAATTTATTTTTCTTCTTCCTTCCTTCCTTCCTTCCTTCCTTCCTTTCTTCCTTCCTTCCCTTCCTCCCTTCCTCCCTTCCTTCCTTCCTTCTTTCTCTTTCTTTCTTTCTTCTTTCTTTCTTTCTTTCTTTCTTTCTTTCTTTCTTTCTTTCTTTCTTTCTTTCTTTCTTTCTCTCTTTCTCTCTTTCTCTCTTTCTTTCCTTCTTTCCTCTTTCTTTTCTTTCCTTCTTTTTTCTTTCTTTCTACTGAGTCTCTCTCTGTCACCCAGCCTGGACTACAGTGGCACAATCTCAGCTCACTGCAACCTCCACCTCCAGGATTCAAGCGATTCTCATGTGCCAGCCTCCCAAATAGCTGGGATTATAGGCACCTGCCACCATGCTGGGCTAATTTTTGTATTTTTAGTAGAGACTGGTTTCATCGTATTGACCAGGCTGGTCTTGGTCTCCTGGCCTAAGTGATCTTCCCACATCGGCCTCCCAAACTGCTGGGATTACAGGTGTGAACCACCATGCCTGGCCATATATGTAATTTATAATAGACACATTAAGTAAAATGAAGTAAGTGAATTACTTTGAATAATATATTTTCTTTAATTTAATATATGTCAAATTTTATATGAATCAATATTTTAAAATATTTATGAAATGTTTTACAATATTTTGGTATTGAATCTCTGAATCTAATGTATGTTTACACTTACAACAAAAGTATCTCGATTTTGGTACTAAATTTTCACCTGAAATATTTGATCTTTTCTTAGACTATATAAAATTTACTGTTGAAAATGTAACCATGTACTCAAATTCATCCAAACACGCTTAAAATTTTCTAATAACTGATGCAAGCATTAGTTTTTAAACAAAATTTAAGGCAAGTCAACTTAAATAATACCAAAAATTCAGTTCTTGGGTTGCACTAGCCACATTTCCAGTGCCCAATAGCCACATGTGGCTAGCACTGCAGTCTTCGATGGTGCTGTTCTGTGTGGATGTCTTTGGACAAGATTCTACAGCCCCAGTAAAAATGGGATAGCAAAACCAAAGAGTCAAGATTTTGAATAATTAGACATAATATTTAAAAAGAGTCTATCGTATACTCATGACTCAGTGAATAAGGAATAAATATTTTCATACAAAATCATTTAAAAATGTTATGAAAATCAGTTTTAGTTTTTAAATAAAATTCACTTACCTGGGATACATTGCCCAGTGAGACCTGATCAATAAGATGTTAATGGATAAAATAAATGTCAGGTGATACTGAAGAAGATGTGTTAATGTACATGAGAAACTGACGGGGGGGGAATATTTGGAGTAATATTCAGAAGGTCGCTGGATGCTTTATTTTTCTTTTTTGGAAACTTCAATTTCAAGGGAGCAGTAAAAGGTAATCTTTAAAAAATAAAATTATTAAGCAGAGATAAGACACTATCTGATTAATAATTAACTTTGTTGCCTTTCTACTAGGAAAATGTATAATTAAAACCACACTATATGCTATTATGTATGGCAATTTTAAGATTATATCTCTGGACATGTATATAATAAGCAAGTTATTTTCAGTGCTCTCATGCAGACATGGTGCTTAACTATTGAATGGTGGAAATTTTGTTTTAAATTATTTAAAATTATATTTAATAGAAGCTACATATAATTCAATTGTAAACTTGCTTCTTATATAACTTTACTGTTTCTTCTTTTAGCTTTACTGTAAAATTAGGCAAGGCAGAAACTCACATTATAGAAGTTCCCCTGAGAAAAGTAGTTTTATAAAAGTATTTCTCTTTGTTTTCTTGTTCCCAATAGCAGAAATGTTTTTTGTAAATAATGGCTGAAAACATCACATAAGAATTGCAGTATTTAATTCCTTTGAGATTAAAAGAATGTTTTCCTTTAAATTAGTGGTAAGTTTTATCACCCTACATATACACAGATTCCTAGATAAATCCAATGTATGATTTTCAAAATACATTATTTCTGATGTATTTTTATATTTGATCCACACCTCAATTTTTTTTCCCGGGCCTGTAGGGCCTGCACTATTACCGTGGTTTTCTAGATGAGTAAAATCAGGCATAGTGAGGTTAAGTGACTTACCCACGGTGGCTTGTTGACAATAGGGCTAGAGCCAGAACCCAAGCTAAGAAGCCAGGATTTTATCTGCAATTCCTTAGAGCTAAGTTACAAAGTATTTTTAGTATTTCCACTCGCTCCATGTCATTTAAGCCAACAAATAATGATTTACATAAGGCGATAAAATAATGTATTCTACAGAGAGAGAGCTGGGCTTGGATAGTTTTGGAGAAAGAAACAAAATCTCTTAAAAACTGACCTCATTGTTTGAGCTTCTTTCCAGGAAACTTTTCTATATGTACTAATTTTCTTGACCATGCTCATAAAGCCCTGACAAGTTTATATTCTCTGTGTTATTTTCTTCTGAACCTTCTGGGGCAGTAAGACAGCAATGATACTCACTGCAAACATAGGCTTTAGAATCTGACAGAGATCACCTCCCTCTGACCTCAGTAACACTGGCCCCTGCTCAGGCCCTCAGGCTTTTGTGACTCAAAGGCAATTAGAGATTGAGAAGCCCTTCTATCTGTGTGTATGTGGCCACTTGTGATACAAGACAGAGGCGGGACTGAGAAGACAAGGAGAGGTGGGCTTCATTCTTGAGAATACCCAGGAGTCCAAGAGATCTAAATTGGAAGATGGTCTTCCAATTTAGAAGGTCAGTTTCCAATTTAGAAGGCCAGGTTTTTGTGAAGCATTATTTGTCAAGGTAAGGGTATGATATGGTTTGGATGTCTGTCCCCTCCAAATCTCATGTTGAAATGTGATTCCCAGTGTTGGAGGTGGGGTTTGGTGGGAGGCATTGAATCATGGGAGTAGATCCCTCATGAATAGTTTAGCACTATCTCCTTGGATATAAGTGAGTTCTCACCTCAGTTAGTTCATGTGAAAACTGGTCACTTAAAAGAGTCTGGGAACACCCCCTTCTCTCTCTCTTGCTCCCACTCTTGCTATGTGACATACTGGCTCCACTTAGCCTTCTGCCATGATTGCAACCCTCCTGAGGCCTCACCAGAAGCAGATGCTGGAACCATACTTTGTGTACAGCCTGCAGAATCATGAACCAAAACAAATCTTTCTTTCCTTGTAAATTATCCAGTCTCATGTATTTCTTTACAGCAATGCAAAAACAGACTAACACAGAGTATGTGAGATCTTTTGCTCAATAATTTTTAGTTTGATTTGTTAAGTATTCAGACCTATGGAATATGAGTCTCTACCTATAATTTTGCCCTGGTCCCTAAAAAATGTTGGGGCAGATCCTGCAAGCAGAAGAGCATTTGAATTCTAAACTACTTAAACAGTTTCATAAGCTTAAGCAAACACCTTCTATAGTTTTATTCTTCATCATCTTTAAAATATGGACAATCAATAATAGCATTGACTTCTTAGGTATTATGGTAGATGTGGAGTGTTCAGCTTAGTGTTTAGAGCATTTAGTGTCTTCTTCTCCAACCATGAGCAATGATCAGTTTTGCTTCTCATGGGTTTAATGCTGATTCTTTTTACCTTGTGACATTTGATTAAAGTTATATATAGAAGAAGGTGAAGTTGACTTGACTAAGAGTGGATGGATCACTTCTGGGCTACAAAAACAATGTTAACTGATGAGCAGTCATAACCTGGAGTTAACTGAACATGTCTTCATCTATGACCTAGTGTAGGACCAGAGTGAGTGACACAGCAACATCCAGCGTCATAACCAGATGGATGATGGACCAACAATATCCATCAGGGTGGATGAAATTTCCTTCCTATTTCTGGGAGAAAGGAAAGCACCTGAAGCAGCAGTGAAAGGCATGGGAAATTCTTTCTTGTCCTCTGGGCCTGAAGTCCTATGACTTCTGTCAGACTTTGCATATCTCCTTGTCTTCCTAAGTGGGGAATGTGGGAGATCCTAAAGCCTAAGACCCAAGAATAACAAAGTAGAGGAAAACTGTTCTTAGTGAGATTGTAGTTTCATGAAATGTCCAAAAGGAACATTTAGAATTTCCAAAAAGGAAAAAGTAGAATTAAGGAAAGCAAGAGAGGAAGTCAGGGTAATATAGCATCCATTTGGGCTACACTGAAGAAAGTTGGAGGTTGTATTAGTCCATTTTCATACTGCTATGAAGAAATATCCGAGACTGAAATATCATGAAAAATAGGTTTAATGGACTCACAGTTCCACATAGCTGGGGAGACCTCACAATCATGGCAGAAAGTGTAGGAGGTGCAAAGGCACGTTTTACATGGCAGCAAGCAAGACAGTGTGTGCAGGGGAACTGCCCTTTATAAAACCATGAGATCTCATGAGACTTATTCACTATTACCAGAACAGCACAGGAAAATCTACCCCCATGATTCAATTACCTCCCATCGGATCCCTCCACAACACATGGAGATTATGGGAGCTACAAGTCAAGATGAGATTTGGGTGGGGACACAGCCAAACCATATCAGAGGTAAAGCTCTCTGTGACAGTACATCTCTGAATGAGTATGACAAATAAAATGCATGCATGTGTGTATGTATGTGTCTGTGTATTTTTGTGTGTGTGTGTGTGTGTGAGAGAGAGAGAGAGAGAAAGAGACAGGCAGAGAGAGAGAGAAACAGAGATGGAGAGTTATACATGCCTTTATCTGTTTCCTGCTTGGTGTGTCTGCAAGGTTGTTTGCGTGGGTTTATAATCTTGGTGTCGGTAACAGGTACTTAAAATTTGTGAGCTCAGAGGGAACTTTTAGAAACACAATTCTAGCACAAAAATCTTTATAAGAAAATATTTTATTTATTTTTAAATTTTACACAGAAATGTTAAATTCTAGTGCAAAAACTTTCTTCAATAGCTTTCACCAAAAATATATTAATGAAACTCTTTCTGTCATCTTGGGATTTTTCGCATACTGAATACACTACTTATTTCAAGGAAGACTTCTAGCTTGAAATAAGATTATTCCTCTGTGACTACAGCATGAATCAGTGCCATTTATTAAGGTGTTAAATATTATTTTAAGCCTAGTCTTTGGACGGCAGATTTGTGACAAGCCACTCAGGTTGGAGGAAAATTTTCTCAACGCTACATCCAGAAATTAAACTTGAAATTTTCATCTAATTGGATATTAATTCAAGTTATTAACATTTAGAGTATTTTTCCCCACTTGATATAGTTTGGATCTGTGTCCTCACCCAAATCTCATATCGAATTGGAATCCCCAATGTTGGTGGTGGGGCCTGGTGGGAGGCGACTGGATCCTGGGGATGGATTTCCCCCTTGCTGTTCTCCAGATAGTCAGTGAGTTCTCATGGGATCTGGTTGTTTAAAAGTCTATGGCACCTGCCTACTCTCCCTCCTTCTACTGCTCCAGCCATGTGCCTTCTTTCTCTTCACCTTCCACCATAATTGTAAGTTTCCTGAGGTCTCCCTAGCCATGCTTCCCGGACAGCCTGCAGAACCATGAGCCAATTAAATCTCTTTTCTTTACAAATTACCCAGTCTCAGGTTATTCTTTACAGCAATGAGAGAATGAACTAATATAGACCAATATACCCCTCTAATAAAGGATATATTTGAAATATGGTATAGGAAATTCGCCTTTTGCCCCCAACTATGCAAAGTTTATAATCAAATAACAAATTATTGAACTTAACAGTCATTGACAAAATAATCAATGATAACATACCAACTTTAGCCCATAGATTTGAAGGTGACATCTTCACTGTATGTATCCATGGAAGGCTACTCCCATAGCCCTGCCCAGGTCTTTCACTGTAGAGCTGAAATGGTGGATAGATAGCCTCAGGGGTTTTCACTGAGGTAAACACTAAATTAGTGGGCACTAGAACCATGCTACTTTGAAATTGTTGTTATATGAAGCAATAATTGTTCGTATTTTTTAAACTACTTTCAGTGCGCTTTATATAGCTTGAAGTTGTAGGTAACGTGCTTCATAAAACTAACCCTTACCAAAGAATGAGCTAGTGCAACTATCACCTCATTTCTAAATGTTTGCTTTTCTTATACCAAATAATAAGTGGTATTAATACCAACAAAGATTACTAAACCTATATACTAATATGTGTTGCTGATGATACCATTCTCTAGTAACTATTGCTATTTAATATTTTTCTTATTACTGTCAAATTATTTACTCTGTTAGACTCTTTTCCAGTGTAGTTTTACCACTTTGCATTCCTGACAGCAATGTGTGAGAGTTCCAGTTGC
The DNA here is from genome assembly GCF_047675955.1 of Chlorocebus sabaeus. Classification (NCBI taxonomy): domain Eukaryota; kingdom Metazoa; phylum Chordata; class Mammalia; order Primates; family Cercopithecidae; genus Chlorocebus; species Chlorocebus sabaeus. The sequence continues at coordinate 127,565,875 of NC_132910.1, forward strand.
TTTGAATCTTTGATAGTAATTGCTGTTTTTAAAACGTAAGTAAGCAAAAATAAAAAAAGTTATCTAACACATGAATTAATTGAAGCTTTCAATATTATTAAAATGTCAGTTCTCTCCAAGGAATATGTAGATTTAATGCAATCCCAACCAAAAGCACAAAAGATCTTTTTAAAAATAGAATTTGACAAGGTGAATAAATGGAAATGCATATAAATGGAAATGGCAAAAAACTGAGTCACTGTTGAGAAACAAAGTCAGAGAGTGTTATTCTACAAGATACACAGACTAATATTTAAACTACAGTATTTAGCATATGTTGTGTTGGTGCAGGGATAAATAAAACAGTCGATAAGAACAAAGAATTCTGTTTAATTCAATTCCCAGTTGAATAACCAATAGAAATGCATCCATATGTGCACCAAGAAATATGCACAAGAAAGTTTCTGTTTTTTTTTAATCCAAAGATTTATTGGTCCTTAGGGAAATATTTATTGATGCCTATTAGTATTAGCTTATTAATCCCACACAGCATCTTTCCAAGGCAAATACTATTAACTATCCTATTTTATTAGGTTGGTGCAAAAGTTATTGCAGTTTCTGTCATTAATGGTAAAAACTGCAATAACTTTTGCACCAACCTAAACTTAAGAAGTAACTGATGTTTAAGACAGTTAGATCCACTGCCCAACAACACACAAACAGCATAGTAGAATCTAACTTAGCAATCTCTGATTCCAGAATTCAACTCTCAACTTGCTGGTCCTCTACTTCCCAAAACTCTCCAGCCTACGTTTCTTCCTCTTCTCCGGTTTCTAAACTCAAACCGACTTTGGAATGACAGGGAGAAGTTGCCGAGGTAGGAAGGTCGGAGGTGGCCAGAGCCCTCCAAAAGCCTCTTTCCTGGAAGCTCTGCTGCCAAGGGTTCGACTGGAGTCCCAGGACATATTCAGAGGCCGCCAGACCCCTGCATGGAGGCCCCTCCCTTGTAGCTCCTGGTTACCATGATTGAATGATGTCCTGCAGCTCCAAGCCTCGGCCACCTATGTTGTCAAGGGTTCCTTTGTGATAGCATCCAAAAACTCTGCCAGCACCGTCTTCTTTCCTTTTTTGTTTTCCCACCAGGGCCAGGCCAGACTCTGTTGGCCATTTCCGATTAACCTCCTCAGAAGGCACAGAGCCACTCACATTCAGAATTATTTAAAATAACACTAGACTGCAAATGCCCTAAATATCCATCAGAAATGAATGGATGCATAACATCGGGTGAAAGAAGCCATACACAAGGACATATACTGTATGATTCACGTCAAGAATTTCTTTTGTCTTTTTAACAAACACAACTAAGGAGCCATAATTGTAATTACCTTTGGGAAAACAAGAAGATGTGGAGTCACAAGGGAAGCTTCCAGTGGTAGCCACATAGGTCCCTGCTTTTCACTAATTCATCAAATAGTGCATTTGTGTTTTTTTCTAATTGTGCAAGCCATTGCATTCGTTTCCTAGGGCAACTATGACAAAGGGCCACCAACTGATGGCTTAAAACAGTATAAATTTATTCTCTCACAGTGTTGGAGGCTGGAGTCCAAAATCAAGCAGCCAGCAGCCATGCTTCTTCTGAAACTCGGGGTAGAACCCTTCCTTGCTTCTCCATAACTTCTGTTGGTAACCATCATTCCTTGACATCCCTCGACTTGCAACTGTGTCACTCCAGTCTATGCCTCTGTTGTCACATGGTGCTTTTCTTTATATTTCTGTCTTTGCATCTTTTTTTTCTTTTTTTTTTTTAAATAAGGACAACAGTTATATTGGACTAAGGGGCCTCCCTACCCTAGTATGATGCCATCTTAATGACCCTGTTTCCAAATAAACTCACATTCTGAGATATTTGGAATTATAACTTCAACATATCCATTTTGGGGGCACGATTCAACCCATAGCATTCCTCAACAAAAAAGTAGGAAAAAAAAAAGCTTTAGTCTAACCTCCTGGCTGTTAATCTTGCCATATATACTTTCAGCTTTCTCTCTTTCTCTCTCTTTCTCTCTCTCTCTTTCTTCATATCTATTTATAGATTATACTACACCCAATGCTTTGATGATGATTTTCTAAATTTAACAATACAAGAATTTTTCAAAATTATTGCACATTTTTGTATTATATTAATGCTGTGTAATATCCCATTTTAGGGATACCATTCTTTTTAAAGTCAGTCTCTGTTGCTGTACACTGGGATATTTTCTGATTTTTTTAATAATATGAAGAGTTCTGAGTAGAACTTCTTAGTAGCTCAGTCACTGGATATATCCATAACAATTATTTGAAGTCAGTTCCTACCTATAGACAACTATGGAGATACTGCAGAATTACATGTCTTGATAACCAATAACAAACAGAACTCTGGTACGCTCATTCCAGTTTTTATTGCCATCTGTGGTGTGTGAGAATCCCTGTTCCTGTTACCCACTCTGGCACCAGTGTTATCCCTTTTCACTTTTACCAATTTTTTTAATAAGGAAAACATCATCTTACTATTTTAATGTGCACAGTGCTTACTTTTCAAAACTTTCTTACCCATATATATGGAACTCTCCAGTTTATAAAGGTTCATTCTTCTGCTCTCTAAACTGTTTCCTGTGCTTAATTTGGAAAGTGTGAAACGCCAAATTTTTGTCATTAGAGCTACCATTTGAAATAGTTTCTGGGCTTTTAAATTTTATCAACCAATCAACTCCAAAGATAAAAATAGAATTGACAAAAGATTGTCAAGTAAGATATCATTATTTTGCCAAATAAAGGTGTAAAATGCAAACCAATAAAAACTTTTTAAAACCATCTTTTTTTAAAGAAGAGGATTTTTTAATACAAGAAATAGAATAGTATAATCTCAACCTTAAAAATTGTGTATTACATTGAACAAATATAGTTTTGAGAAAACTTGCTATAATTGTTTCTGTTTTTCACATACATTGACAGACAATGGAAAATTTCGTTGGGAATAGCAATGTTTCTCGAATTGGCCGTGATTACCTTAGTGCAATTATACTGCTCTTCAGCCGACCACATCCTCATAAAGCCAGGTCACTTGAAACAATGTCTGTCTGGGTGAGTTTTGGAGGGAATTGGCAGTTTTCTTTAGGTACTGTCAGTACAATACATTGGTATATTTAGACTGGGATGTTGTAGACATAGCTATGTGTGATTATGCATATTTATTCTTGATATTATCTTTAGGGCTTCTAAATTACTAAGAAAAATCTAAATGTCATTAGGCTCCCGAATTTAGATCTCTGAATAGCAACCAAAGAAACTAAGTTATACAGCATAGTCTCAGCTTGGAGAAAATTCTACTCCTAAAGCCACATTTGTTGATTCCTTTGGAAAACATTCTTTTTTTTTTTTTTTTTTTTTTTTCTCAAGATGGAGTTTCACTCTTATTGCCCAGGCTGGAGTGCAATGGTGTGCTCTCAACTCGGTGCAACCTCCGTCTCTCGACTTCAAGCGATTCTCCTGCCTCAGCCTCCCAAGTAGCTGGGATTGCAGGCACCCACCACCACGCCTTGCTAATTTTTTGTATTTTTAGTAGAGACAGGTTTTCACCATGTTGGCAAGGCTGGTCTCGAATTTCTGACCTCAGGTGAGCCGCCCCCTCAGCCTCCCAAAGTGCTGGGATTACAGGAGTGAGCCACCGTGCCCAACCGGAAAAACATTCCCTAAAAGTATTTTACTTCCCAAAGCTGGTTCCAAAGGCTGGGCAGATTCTACACTGCAGGTGTCCCAGAAGCTGAAGAGGGAACTGCCCAAAGGGACTTATTTGCGCTCTTCCTTTAAACGTCGTGGTGTGGAGTTGTGTTAACACTTCACGTGTCCTATTGCTTTCCCTAGATGTGTCCAGCTTCTGCCACTTACTAAGAGAGAGTATGTGTTTCCGAGGCTAATTGCCCGTTGCTGTCTGAGATTAGCAAAGCTTCGATAGCCAAGAGTAAACATAGCTCTGGCTACTGCTTTTTATCCTTACTTTTTATCTGGTCTAATGTCAACACAAATTCTCCAACTACTATCTTTCAAAATGACTTGGGAGTATTGTGGTTCATGCCAAAATCAACGTGAAAATAAGATAGAGCATATTCTGTTTGGGCTGATAGAGCAATAATATGTTGTTGTTTTTCTTCTGTCTGCACATAGCCCTACATTTAGGAACTTATCCCTAGCATGTGCCGCCACATTTTGCTTCCTAACATAGGTTTCATGTTCCTGTGGATGTTTCGTTACTCCTTTGGTATTAAAATGTGTTTTTCAAGAGGCAGCTATAGATTCTATTAAGCATGTATGTAAATGGAGAACAATTTTTTCCCGATCTTTATCCTTTCTTTACAGTAGATTAATTCATTATGAGGTGTGCCCTTTGTGGGCTCAGTGGCAGGAACTTGCAAGATGCACGCATTCTCAGGAAATGAGTTTATTTGCTCAGTAATATTACATAAATATATTTTTACCCCCATTTAAAAAGTCACCCTAATCACCCATAATGAAGGAAATGCATAAGCGCTGACTCTAGGTCAATGTTTTCTGTGCTGAGCCATTAAAAGAGCATTTAGGAAAGGCTTAACCTTACGTGAAATCATGTAGATTTATGACACTGGGATGCTAAGTCTGTTAACAAGTCAGTCATGCACTTGGAATAACTGTTCTTCCAGGTTGAGTATCTCTCTCCTCAAAACCACAATACCACAATTGCTATAAATGGATTTATAATGTTTAGCACAAACTAAAATATGTCTACATTTGAAGAATGGAATGGAATGGAATGGATGTTTTAAAAAAGAATTTCATGATTCAGAGACAGTTAACAGTCTTCTGACCTGGAAGAGACCAAGATAGCAATTTCACCAGCAGAACCTTGAGTAAATACAACAGCAGTTACTGTTGTATTTCCCTTCCCTTCCATGGTCGTCAAGAGGAGTGGTTCTGATGATGTTCAGACCTGCTTCTGTGTCTTGGGACCAGGCCAGGACATCACAGGACGGGCCGGCCACTGCAGCATCACCCTCCACAGTGCTCAGAGCTGCCTCTCCGATGTTGCGGAGACAGAGTTCCTTATAAACCTTAACCACACCATGGTATTTAAGCCAATATGCCCACAATTTGCTAAGTGAAGCCTGATGTTTAGGATATAACAGGGCTTTGAGGTAGAAGGCTTAGTTTTTTTAGCTGTGTATTAGTTATTTAGACGTGGTTAGTTACATGATATGGAAATCAATCTGACGTTCCCTACCACCTAGGGTCTATATAATTAGTATCTGAATAAACAAATTTGCTCTCCAGTTCCTATTTCGTAGTCATTCTTTGAACACACCTTAACTAGAAGCAGAAACTATTGTTTCATGAAAATAGCCATACACTTATGCATACTTTAATACACTTATGTATACTTTAGCTAAAATGAAATTTGTAATTGTGTGTTTGCTCTAGTTTATAATACATCGTCTCATATAAAATAAAAATAATTATGATTTTTTGTAATCATTATTATTTAATTACAATATTTTAACAACAACCATAAAAATACTGTTATATTTACAGACTATTCCAGGTACAGATCATAATAAGACAACTCAAATTCCTACCTTTAGTAGGAATTTATAATTTTGGGTTATATGTTCCAGATACCAAAGTCTCCTTTAAACCATCATAATTTATGATAATTTATCACATTTAAAGCAAATGAACACTATTTCATAATGAAATAATTTAATTAATTTATGTGTGAAGTCAATTAATTTCTAAGACTGAATGTCCGGTTTGCCTAGTCTGGATACTCTTGTATGACTGGTAGCAAAATTGGTCCTCACACATCAAACATAAGTTTTCTTATGATGGTAGAAAGGCTGCTCTCTAGGAAAGCAAGAGTGAGATTCAATAAAACCCCCTCTAGTTTTGAGTGTGGGCTACGCTACACTCTCATGCATGAGCTGGAGAAGTCCTTTGGCTTCTCCATACTTTGACTTCTTAAATTGATTTATTTATTTGTTAATGATAATAATGTTCTAATAGGGCTGTTGGAAGACTAAGTAAGATAGTGAATGGAGATCCCTACTCAATATCTGACTCATAGGTCCTCAGTCAAAGCTTTTACCATTATTATGTGATGCCACAATGATTAGGCATGGTCTCAAGATAAAACTCAGGGAGAATTGAGTACAAAAAGAAAAGATCAAGTTGTACTCATTTTCCATTTTTCAAAAATGTATTTTTGTACCTTCTACATTATAGAATCTGTGCTGAAAACTTGGATATAAAGAAAAATAATTGGATATTAAAATAATGGAGGAGATTGATATTAAACAGGTAATCAGATAAAAATCACAAATGCTATTAAAAAGGCAGATTTATTTCCTTACATTTTATATTAAATTGTTGAGATCTGTATCTCTTTAATTTAGTTTACACCAATAAACATTCAAGATCTATCCCAGGTTAACTGTCAAAAGCCCTTACTATAAGCCCATTACTGCTATAGAAGCCCACAGAGATAATGGGTTCCAGGACATAAACATTTTGGAGTTACTTAAGTGAAGACGCTGTCAACGACAGGAGCCTCCTATATCAAATCTACTTACTTGAAGCTTAAGATGTTTCAATTTTGTAAGACCAATAGTTTCTATTTCTTGCTTTCTGATCCCACTAATTGTAATTCTCATTTGTGAAGTCTATCTAACAAAGACTTTTAGAAAGTTTAACTCCACGTGCTTCAGGACCTTTGTGTGCAAGAGGGTATTGAGATTTCTCCTTTCATGTCTGAGTAGTATCCATGATGAAAAATGCCCTAATGAAAACAAATTATTTCATTTAGTTCAATTCCCTGAAGTAAGAACGTTTTGGATCTTTGCTCTAAGAGAAAGGATAATTTTCACAATTTGTGAAAAAAGATTAGTTTTACTATGATTACCCCAAATTCTTGCTCTGCATAGACAGACCCCTTATCTGATTAATGATGAATGGAATAGGATCCAGTCAGTCCCCTGGCTTTTCTCTTTTTACATGTAAAACAAACCAGAACATCTTTTATATTCGCTTTGACTGACAGACTCAGAGAATAGAGCTAAACTGCAAAAACAACCGGGGTGCAACCAAAAAGAGCTGTCAGGTGAGGAAATGTCTCAACTCTGTGACTGGCCTTTAAAATCCTGCATTTGCTAAGTGATTCCTCAGTTTTAAGAAAACACGAATTATCCTGCATGAATTAATTTTTACTATTTCAGAGAAAACACTTAGCTCGTTTGTTGGTTGAGTATGGCTTTTCTTCATATCATATTTGTTTTATTTTTTTTAAATACTTGTAATACAAAATTTGTATTTTAAATAAATCAGTGAGTTTGTACAAAGTTTGAGATTATTTGGGCTTATGCTACTAACTAATTATTTATATTTACTCCATTAACTATGGAGTTTATAAATTTATAAATAAATTCCATGAAAAACCAATATGTGCAGAGCGGGTTTTTTAAGTTAGGAAAATTTAAGGTACAGTGAGGCTCCCCGCAAAATCACCATGTTGGAAAGTTTTGCCACAGTAACTGTTGGCTCTGCTTGTACCCAGTTCATCCTGGATATCTACACTCGCTCTTACCAAGACAACTTTCAGCAAAGGATTCTACCCTATGCCTTAGAATACATTTGTCAACATTGCCATTTATCCTGTGTGAAAGAACAAGCAGATTATTTTATATTTCTGTGCCACATACATTTTCCCTTCCTTCCTTCCTTCCTTCCTTCCTTCCTTCCTTCCTTCCTTCCTTCCTTCCTTCCTTCCTTCCTTCCTTCCTTCCTTCCTTCCTTTCTTTCTTTCTTTCTTTCTTTCTTTCTTTCTTTTCTCTTTCTTTCTTTCTTTCTTTCTTCTTTCTTTTTTCTTATCTTCTTTCTTTCTTTCTTTTTTCTTTTTCTTTCTTTCTTTTTCTTTCTCTCTCTTTTATTTCTCCTTTCGTTCTTTCTTTCTTCCTTTCTCTTTCTGTTTTCTTTCTTTCTCTCTTGCTTTTCTTCTTTCTCTCTTGCTTTTCTTTCTTTGTCTCTCTCTCTCCCTTCCTTTCCTTACCTTTCTTGCTTTCCTTTCCTTCCCTTCTTTCCCTTTCTTTCTCTCTCTCCTTCCTTCCTTCCTTCCTTTCTCTCTCTCTCTTCTTTCTTTCTTTCCTTTCTCTTTCTTTCTTTCTTTCTTTCTTTCTTTCTCTTTCTTTCTTTCTTTCTTTCTTTCTGTTCGTTCAGTTGTTTGCCATTTCCAAAGACATTAACCTTAAAGAAATGGTTTAAAGAATGAGTTCTGACTCATATAACTCAGTGGGACAGATTTGATTTTCTTACTCCAAACCTCATAAGTTTATCCTCTCTTCCCACTCTTGGATGCAATATAACTTAGTAAGACACTGGACCTGAAGCTCTTCCTCTTACTCTGTATGTGATCCTATGGAAATTAGCACCCTGAGTTCCCATTTTTCTTATATTTGAAGATATTCTAATAATGTTTCTTGTGTGAACTAAATATTTAACTACAGAATGATTGGCAAGGAGAAGCTGAAACAATAGATGTTATTTAGCAAATCTTTTTAATTACAAACTATACTAAATTGTATACTCAAAACATCATAATTGTTACTAACAATAAACAGGGCAGAGGCTGTAATATGGTTAGGCTTTGTGTCCCCACCCAATTCTCATCTTAAATTGTAATCCCCATAATCCTCATAATCCCCACATGTTAAGGGTGGGACCAGGTAGAGGTAATTGAATCATGGGGTGGTGTCCCCCATGCTGTTCTCCTGATAGTGAGTTAGCTCTCACAACAGCTGATGGTTTTATAAGGGGCTCTTCTCTCTTTGCTTGGCATTTCTCCTTCCACTCCCTTGTGAAGAAGGAGCCTTACTTCCCCGTTGCCTTTGGCTACGATTGTAAGTTTCCTGAGGCCACCCCAGCCATGCTGAACAGTGAGTCAATTAAACCTCTTTCCTTTATAAATTACCCAGTCTTGGGCAGTTCTTTATAGAGTATGAAAAACGGACTAATGAGGCTGTCCTCAACTTCTTTTGTATTTTTGTACTTTTCAACACAAACTGGAAATTTTAGGAGACTCTTACTGAATTATCAAACCAATAATTTCTCTAATTGTAACATCATGAAATTAATCTGAAAATATTAGAGAATTCTGGGAAAATGTTATAAAAATAAATAATCTTAGGGAAAACTGTAGTTTTATTGTCAATGATTTTAAAATTTTGAGAATTGGTGTTGACTAGGCTGAGTTCTCATACCCTTTTCTGTGGCATGATTTATCAAACAGATTCAAATAAAATAGTCTCTAAGATCAATTATCTCAATCTTGATTTATAAAATAATAAGATGTTTCTTTTTAAGATAAATTATTAAATTTTAACTGTTTTAATTGTGATATTTGATAATAATTTGTATTTGAACATTTACGGTATTAAATTCAGGTTGTATTTCTAAAAATTGCATTTCTAAATCATTTCCTATGGAAATCTGGCAGACTTGTTTGTCTATAATGTACCAAATCCCAGAATAATGCTAAGATACAATATTTACTACCAATAATTCTTTTTTGGACATGTTTCATATTTTCCTCTGTTAAAACTACCCAAACTGAAATTTGAGCTTCAGAGTGAAAGAGAGGGTTATTGAATGTGTCTAATTTGTAGCCACAAGGCACAGGATTAATTTCATATTCAAATGCTTTGGGGAGAGAAGAAAATTGTTTATATCATACATGCCAACTAATCATGATTAGGTTATAAAAGATGGCCAAACAGCAGTTTTTGAACTGTGCTTTCCCCCTCAGCACCACAAACCTCTTTTTCTTTCTCTATAAATTTTATGTGTGTATGTATGTGTTATAGATTTTATGTATGTATGTATGTGTTATACATAATATACAATCAGTATATATTATATATCATATATATGTATATATAAATAATCAACACAAGTTTGTGCACAAACACACATATACACACTAACATGCGTATAACTCTTGACATATATGAGCAGGTTTCACTCAACTTTTACTACTGTTATTAAATATTTCTCTACTAGCCTCTCTCAGTATTCATGTGTTCATGTTTCTTTACCTCCAGACTTCTATATTGTGCTATGCAATATTGGATTTGGCGATGGCACAGAGGAGGAGAAAGAGAGAAGGGTCGGAGGAAACATGCCTTTCTGTCACCATAAGGTCCCTGTTGCCTGCTCTGTCCTTGTGGATCTGACTCTTCAGTCTTTAAATACACTTTATTCTACATAGTCTATCTGATAATATGTATAGACATCAACCTGCTCTCTATATCTATCTCTCATTCATCTTTGTATCTACCACCTCTTTAAAAAGGCAACTTGAGACAGCATATGAAAAATTATACAGCAAAATTAAAATTAGAAAGGTTAGAAAATTGGGTTAAAGGAAAAAGTTGACTGGGGAAATAAGCTGAGGGGAATGATAATTTAAGTTTTAAAAAAATGTTGCCTATTTACACTCCCAAGAGGCGTTCCAGTTGTTAGTGAGAAAACTGGTAGGTGTAAGGGGCTTGTCCTGTCCCCTGCTCTGTCCCCACAATCTCTCCATACCCTTCCCAGGGACTTATGCTCCTTTCCATAAATACTTGCACTGAAACTCCAGTCCAGTCCTGTTCTTCCTCATGCAGAGAATTCATTACTGTCTGTCTTCTCAGGCACCTGTTCCGTGCTTTGCCTTACTGCCCTTATACCAGCTCCTCTCATCCCAACTTCTTGTTGCCTAACATTGATTCTCTCACTTCACCATCTAATCTCTTTAGTTTCTGAGTCCAAACAAGACTCTATAACTTCAATCCATACAGTCACTCTGCTAGCGATTTGGATCAAGAAAGGACCTTGTGCCTAGTGCTATGATGATGGTCAGGAGAGGACAGCCATATTTCTAAAATCACAGGTTGGAACTATATATTTGTTCCACCTACACAGGGAAATGATATCATCTATATCTTATCTGAAAGCTAATATCTAACCAGAGGAAATTTTAACACTCAAGTAATTTAACACTTTAAGATTTCATGTTTTGTCTTTCAACTATGTGATGTTTTAAAATACCAAAAGTTAGATAAAATGAGAATATTTTAGAGAGTGCAAAAGTGTCTGTTAAGAATATAGCCTTCCCAAGCACCCATGTACCTCAGTATCTCCCCCAAAGAAATAAACACAGAAACAAGAGAAATAAATTTAACCTTTTCGTTTCTGCATCAATACATACTACTTTTTGCCCCCCTGAAACACAGAAATGATGAAGTCCCTGTAGAATTAACTGAAAAATAAAGACAAAAAAACTAGAGGTACAATAAATGATCAGTTATCGTTTCTCTCTCTGGCTTTCCCCATAGCTTTTTCAAAAACCAAACGGTGGAAAGATGTATTTGTTATTCAGATATTTTACTGTAAAAGTGGTGCTCAACAGAAATATTCTAGACTATCGTTGTCATAGCAATAAGTAAAATTTTCATTGAATTATTCCAAAATTTATTTCATCTATTCTCTTTTTTGTTCATAGACAGATTCAAATTATGCAGGGTGATACTTCTTCATGATTTATGATGGAAGTACTTTAAAAAACAAAACTAAATTTAAGATTTTTAAACTATTAAAATAGTAATAGTATTATAGAATTGCATAATACCATAATATTATGACTTTATAATAATAATGCCAATAGAAATTAAAAGAAGAAAATCACCATTATCCTGAGTCACCAATAAATCAACCTATTTGAACAATTTTTGTGTTTTCATTCAGTCTTTGCCCATAGATTTCACAATCTATGCAGCATTAAAATCAAAGACTTATAATTTTTAAAAAATAACATTGTCATTTTCCTATCCATAAATCAGTGATTAAAAAGTTTATCTTATGACAGGGTTTATATATGAAATTAAGATTTTATTCTTAAAAAAATACAGTTTTGGAAGAAAAATGATCTTCTAGTAATGTTAGATAAAGAAGAAATCCAGGATTATACAAAAGTGTCATGTAATTTAGTTTTTAAAGTTTAGGCAACAAATTTTTAAAGTTTATTTTCTATCATTTCCTTATCGTAGAGTACTCTGGGCTGGAGATAAAATCTTCAGGACTTTGCAAGCACTTGGAATTTTAATTGTTAGGATTTTATGTTTCCCTCCTCAAGGCTATTGATTCTACAGCATATTCATGAAATCCTTTTACCTGGTTCAATCATAATTTTAATTGGAATTTGTTTCAGTAAATGTTTAGTAAATTATAGGAAAAAAATGATTCCAAATGTGTAATAAAGGAAGTATATATATTTAAACCAAACCATGACTAGGTTTCATTGAAATAAACAAAATGATAAGGCAGCCACACATGGCCAATGTTTCTTGTGTCTTTTCCATCTAAATTATATTACCAGAAATAAATCAGACCCTGAATTGTCTGACAACTCGTGGTGAGATAAAGGAGGGGCACAGATTATGATAGATGAAATGGACAAAGATTGTGTGTGTGTGTGTGTGTGTGGGTGGGTGGGTGTGGGTGTGTGGGTGTACTGTGAAAGAGTTGTCGATGTTGATGATTTTATTGTGATAAATTTGTAGACTAGTTTTTTAAATAATTTTTTCATCAGAAAGATAATTTTGCTTCTTAGCACACTTACACAGAAATTCTACATACGTGTAAAATAGAAGTGTGCTTCTATATATGCATGAGTAATAGCTGACAAAAGTAAAATAAAGAGTTGACAGAAAAAATGAAGTATATCTTACATATCTCAGAAATAAGGAGAATCTATATGTCCCAGAATTATTGGTCATACTACATGGTAAGTATGTAAGAAAACGTGTAAATTAAATTGAAAGAGTTATAGATCAAGGGAGATTTGATAGTTATTATTTTCTTCCTCTTAAATGTCATATTATATGTGCATATTAATGCCTGTGTGATTAAACACATAATTCAGTACAATTATTTAGTTATCCCAAAGTCACGACTTGGACTTTCTTGAATTCATGGCTATGACTAGTGGTCATCATAATAATGATAATGAAATTATCATAATAATTATAAAAGCTACCAAGTATCCACAGTTTCCACTGTCTAGGTCCTATGTCTTACATACAGGTTTTCATTTAATATGTTCCTAATCCACGAAGTAGAAATTGTTATCTGTCTTACATGTGAAGATCCCAAGGCTCAGCTAGTTTACATAGCTGTTAAGAGGTAGGGCTGACGACACTGGAAACCACTGGTATTGTAACATCAGAGTGGCAAGGCCACATGACAGAAGAATTTTTGGTACTAGCTTTTTGTCAATATCAGTGAAGTTCTGATGGGCCATCAATGCAAAATTATAGGGAATAAACTTATATCCATAGATTAAGTGATAATAACAGACAAAAACCTAGAATTTAGAAATTTCTAAACATGATTGTTTCAAAATTCCAGTTTAGAACTATTTTCTTATCACCTCTAATTAGTCATTAAGATTTGTGGCTATATTGACATGTGATTATAAATTTAGTCAAATCTGAGTTTTAATCATCTCCTCTTACTATAAAGACTTAGATAATATCTGTCAAGAATAATAGATAATATCTACCAATATTTTATCCACTGATAATATAGTAACATATTTTCATAACTTACTTTAAAATATGATGGAGATATATTTTAAGTTTCTGGCAAGTTCCTGAATGCCGTGCTGTTTCTGATTTTAAAAGATCTCCCAGATCTTAAAAACATTAATAGAAACAATGTGGTCATTTAGTCACAAGCACTTCTGTTTGTTTATTGTACTTCTATTTTTACTTAATGTAAGTGCTCTCAGTTCTTGATCAGAGTCCGATGATATTAAATATTGACATTTGCTTTCAGATATATTTTATACAACACCTAACATAAATGAAATGCTTGTCAGAAAATATTCATTCACTTTATACATATAATTCTTTTTCAGCATACATGAACAAAAAGCTTTTGGTCCAAATAATAGAGCCTGACAGGATTTGCCCCAGGTAGGCCCTGGAAATGTCTTCCTTTGTGCTGGCCTATTTCTTTGTCACTAAGTCTGGAAAAAGGAACTTTTCCAGAACTTTTCCCTTGTGTGGCAGCCCATAAATAAGGTACTATAAAACCAAGCCAAGCACAAGTTATTTGACAACATGACTTGTATAAATTGTCAAAAACACTTGTATTTAGGACTGGGGTTTTAATTTTATTTTTAAAGAATATGTCGTTATAATTTGTATTTTAAGTGTTCGACTAGTGCTTTTACAAATTAAAACAAATCAGCTATTATACAGAAAAATACATTTTTGTACATGTAGCATTAAGAAAAAGAAAATACAACTAACTTCTTTCAAAAACCATAGTGGAGATGATTCTACTTAATCCACTTGACATTCCTTGACCTTTGTTACTATGATGAACACTACCCATTTAAAGCATCTATGTCACCAAGCATTTTAACTTCATCATACAACTCAGTGCTTAACTGCACATAATGGTATTCCTTGCCAAAAATATACATAACCCACCCCCAAAATTGGTAGTATGCATCACCATAAATTTCACAGTATAGATTCTAAGGTAACTTCAATATGAGGATGAACTGGGACAAAGCTCTACTTACACAAATGGTTCAGTTGAATGATGAGTTTGACCTGTAACCTGCAAATTTTGGAACGTGGTGAGAATAGAACAGTAAACAGTTCAGGATATTTGCTAATGTATATTCCCCAAGTTCATGGAACTAATTTAGATATGTATTTTGAAGCCATTGTTTCTTCAAAGTACTTATAGTTGAGATAAAGATTAGTAATCAAACTATTTTTAATATAACACATGTGCAGATTTTAGTTACTGATCAAAGTATAAGATTAAAAGATCAGTTTCAACATACAGAAATTAGTAAAAAAAAAAAAAAAAAAAAAAGTACCTAGTGTGGATTTTTTCTATGATATTGCTATGGTATTGTAATGGATTTTTTGAACTTGAGCTTTACCTTACTTATATGTTGCATGATATGCACAAATATTATCAGGTGAGTTACACTGGGTTCAGAAAAAAAAAAAAAAAAAAGGTTATCTAATGGCAGGAGTATCACTTATGCCAATATTTACCCAAAGCCATTCTATTCCAATTAAAAAACTAGTTATTGCAAATGAATAAGAAGCAGTTCAACAAACAGAACCATATAACTGGCTTGACATTTGTTTCATCTAAAACTAAGCATTTTTCTTTTATTTATGATTCTTATTTGCTGTCTTTTTTTCCTTTACCTCTAATCCTCAATGAATTTTGTTAAATTCAGACCCTCATTACATCTTTTATTAAGATAACCCTACCATTGCTTACTGAGTTGCTTGATACTTTTAAAAGAAATGCTAGACAAAATACATTCTCTCCAGGAAATTCCTAAACTCTAACCTTTCAGGGTCATAGAGAGCAGCAGTTTGTTGGTTTGGAAAGTGACCTGAGTTCAGCTCTTCTCCAAACAAACCTTCAGATGTTATCTGTGTGTTGGCTCTGAAGACTGCACTGCTAACCCATAGAGATCAATAGTAGCATGTTTTACCACTTTTTAGCTTTCTGTGAATGACATTCACAGGGAAGGAAATATATGCCTCATACAGAAATGGTTCAAAGATTCTTGAAGACTTTTTAAAAATTCCACGTTTAGCAATAGAAATCTATTTTTAAAAAAAACAAAAATATCAAACAGAAGTTTATAAGGCTAAAGTTTTAAAGTCCTAATTAAATCTATACACTTCTTATATTGAAATTCAATGATCAATATATTCTTTAGATAGCTATTCCAGAAAAACAAAAGTTGTGAAACAATCTTTTAGTGTTTTCGGTTGAAAAGATGTATTAATATGGCTATCTTAAAATTGCAAACATTCCACTGTCATTGAACATTTTTATAATGATAGTTAATTTTAGAAGGCAACTTGCAAAGTAAATTTTAAAAATTCACGCAGCATGAGGTAGGTAATCTGAGAACTTTTATTTCCTTCTTGTGAAGTTTATTGATTTAATCACTCATAAAATGAACAAGGTTTATTGGAGTGAAGGGAAAAGCTACAGTGAATTCTAGAAGTGTTTTAAGAAAACAACATTTTAACTTCTGTCTGTGCTGCAAAGCAGCTTCACAAAGGTGCTTGCTCTTTTATGTATTGTTTTTCTCCCGAAGGTTCAAACTTAAAAATCCGAACATGGCCCCAGCTGTAAAAGCACATCTTCCAGTTTAAATTAGATTGACAACTTCCTGTAGTCAGGGGGCAAGTTTCAAGCTTTAAGACTACATCCACACTTAGTCAAAAAAGTCACTTTCCAAATTAATTTTAAATGGGAAAATTAAGATTAGAACCAGTATCAAAAGGTTTAGGACCCTTTATTAAACAAATTGTTGGGACATCATTTTAATATATCTAATTTTTGTTAAAGTGTTTTCTCCTTTATGCAATGTGATTTGTTTTCTATTGATCAACTATGACTTAGACAATCTTCAATTAACCCAATAAGTTATTTTATTATTTGGGGAGTGATGAAGTTTGATCATTGGTACTTAAATTGATTCTGTGTGCTATCAATGAAAACTTGAGTTACCATATTTGACATATTTAGTTGGTTTTTTAAATTCTTTTTTCTTTTTTGAGATGGAGTCTCGCTCTGTCACCCAGGTTGGAATGCAGTGGCACGATCTCGGCTCATTGCAACCTCTGCCTCCCACATTCAAGCAATTCTCTGCCTCAGCCTCCCGAGTAGCTGGGATTATAGGCAAGCACCACCATGCCTGGCTAATCTTTGTATTTTTAGTAGAGGTGGGGTTTCACTACCTTGGCCAGGCTGGTCTTGAACTCGCGATCTCATGATCCAGCCGCCTTGGCCTCCCAAAGTGCTGAGATTACAGGCATGAGCCACCGTGCCGGGCCGACATATTTAGTTTAACATGCTGTTGTACAGCAGACACATAGATGCGCCAAAAATACGCTGACATAATTTGTATACATTTTGTAAAATTCGTTATATATTTTTACCCGGTAAAGCAGCCTTATAATACAAAATTAAATTATCTAAAATTAGACATGGGGAAGCAGCGCTAATGAAATCAAACTCTTCAACTGTCAGATTAGTCAGCAGTTCACAATGACAAAGCCCTGCTTTCCTAGGGCTTTATTAGGTACTGGTGCCTGTGTGCATCAGTGTTCATGGAAACACCTTAAAGGCAAGCTGATTTGAAAAACTCAGTGGCGCTTAGATTTAGCAACAGAAAGCAATGCAAAGTGACTAAAACAATCTCTAACTATTTTTAGGAGTAAATTTTATTAAAGACTCTCTAATTTTTTTTAACCAAAGAGACATTATCTTATTTTGATCAGTAAACATTCAAGTACATTTTGGATTTTTGTTGACACAATGGCCTTAATTTTGTCACCATATTTCTTTGCCTCTTTTAAAATTTCCTTTTATTCTTCTCTCCTTGAATGAATACAATGTGTTTCATTCCCTGTTTCCCACTCTCAAAGAATTTTTCTCAAAGAATTCACATGAGGCTCTTTGAAATGATTTTGGAACAGAGCAATTTACAAATTCTCACCCTTTCCTAAATATTGTCAGAAGATCATTCCCTTTAGTTTTTTACATTTCTCTTCAGAAATATAGCCTTTGACAGGGGAAGCAGAGCTTACAAATTAAATAATCTGTACACCATTCCCCTGTGATATGCAATTTACCTATACAATGACGCACAATTTACCTGTGTAACAAGTCTGCACATGTACCCCTGAATTTACAAATAATTTTTTTAATTAAAATATTAAAATTAAATTTAAAAAAGAATTTGGCTTAAGGAACTTATTTTTATTTTTAAAACCATCTCTAAACCAAATTACCTTTTGAGACATAGGTTTTCAATCATATTATTGACACAACAGTGTATTGCCATCAGTTGTGAGGGGCCAAGCAAGTACTTTATTACTAATAATACTGTATAGCATTTTGTGAATTCATTTCAGATCTTTAATGACGGCAGATGTTTTCAAAAGCATTCCAGAGTGTGTTTTAGCTGGGAGAGGGAAGGGTCCAATTGGTACAAGTGTGCTGGGGATTGTGCATTGTGTTGAAACCACGTTATCTGCACTGCAGGCTAGAGTGAGTAACCATCACGTGTACCATTAATAGCTGTGGAAATTATGAATTATTGTAGGATTTTTTAGAGGTCATGTTATAGCTTGTTCTGCCTTGAAAAACTATTTGCTTATGGATAAAAATTTTTGTTAAGAGAGAAGACAAGGAGAGATGAAGGAAATAGGAGTAGTACCAACGTGTCTACAGGGTTGCTACAAAGTCTGATTGCATGCTAAGGTATACCAACCACAGTTGAAGGCTGCAAATAATCAGGAATGGCTTAAATGTCTTAAAACATCTTAGAATAAAAAGTCAGAAAGAACAAGAGGAATGATAAAAATTTACTATAAAAATTTGAATGCATAAAAACATTCTAGTTATTTCATGTGTATTAGGTGATACTAAGAATGATAGTTATAATCATGAATTCAAAATAAGTCATTACTTAAATTTTCAACATTTTTATTCATATCAATATATCTTAAAATATCTTAAAATATCTAACATCTAAATTTTCTATCACTAATAAAGTAAGCATGCTTATTTATTGCAAAATAAATGATATATAATTTACTTATTCTTGTTTTGCAATAAATAAGCATGCTTACTTTATTAGTGATAACTCTGAAGGTCCCAAAACATTTATATTTATTTTTTCAACTGTAATTATGAAAAATGCTGAATATGTACAAAAATAGACAGAATCGCATAATAAACCCATATGTACTTTTGATCCAGTTCAACAATTACCAACTCACAGTCAATTCTGTTTTATCTGTTCCACCAACCACTTCTCCATAACCACATTATTTGAAGAAAATCCCAGATTGTTTAATTCCATCCATAAAATGTTTACATTACCCAAAAAGGTAAGAACTCTTTACTCACACAATCACAGTGAAGTTAATTTACCTAAAATTTATAATAACTACTAAATTTTAAGTCAATATTCACATTTTCAATGATCTCATCAATATCCTAATTACATACATTTGAATATGATTGAAACAGTGTCAATGTTTTGTGATGGTTCCTTTTCTCTTAAATCTCTTCTAATCTATGGGTTCATATTCTCTCTCCCCCCCCCCCCCTCTCTCTCTCTCCGTTTTTAAACCTCATACAATTAAGCTGGGAAGTTTTTTTCCCCCAGTCTGAACATTACTGATTGTATCCCTGTGGTATATTTTAACATGTTTCCCTGTCCTCTTATCTAAAGATGTGATTACACTTAGATTTGCTTTTTCACCTTTTGGTAAGATTTGTTTATAGGTGATAATGTGTCATTTCAATAAGAGTCCCTTGATATCTGCATATTCCTAATTTTGCAAGGTTAGCAGTAGCTATACTTAATGTGATGATCTTCCAATAAATATAGTAATGCTGTATGGTGGGACTATTTTTATTATATTATTTCTTCTTCATTTATTAACTGAAAGATTTATAAAAGAAGAAACTCACTTATTTACTGATTTGGCTATTCAGTGGCACAGTGCACAGGATAGATTGGGTAAATGTTTGAGTCTTTACCTCTATGCACCAGCTATTCGGAAGAGTGAGTCCGTTCTCTGTTACCCAGAGGTGACCAGTTGGCTTAGTTTTGTTAGTATCACTATAGATATTTGAATATAAACAATGTATTGAACCATTTATACTCAAATTTCCCATAACAGGCTATGGGAGCCACTTCAAGATGACTGCTGAACCCTTTTGGCATAATTTTTAGACTTTCATCATTTTCTTGATAACCACCCTGAAAGATGTTCTAGGATTTTCTTGACTGTTTCTTCACTAAGACCTGGAACCAGCCATTTTTTTTTTCAAGGATCCCTAGTTCCTTTTAGTATAAATAAATCTTAATCTTGATATCAACTCTGGGTGATATTGGGCCTTATTGTTATGAGGTGGGTCACTGTTTCTAGACTTTTGCAATAGATGGAGCTAGGAAATACAATGTTAAGATAATATACATCAGTAGTTTATATTGATACTTTGAATTAAAGATCATGACTTTGGGAGTTTTGTTTAAAACCTTCTGTTTTCCATTTGTTTCTTCTTTTTCCCAAACTTAGAATTCTAGTTCTCAATAATATCTGAAATAATATCCTTAACATATCACATAATTACTCAACTACTTTATTTAATTATATACATACAAAATCTAATAATAACACCAAAACTACTTGCAAAAATTGGCTGCTGAAAGTAGGTTTTTTTCAGTTATTTCATCAATAAGTTACATCCCTTTGATAATGCCTAGTCAAATGATTGTGTTTTAATATTATTTGCAGTCATTCTGCCATCAACTAAATACATATTTTATTTCTTTGTTTTAAGAGTCAGAGTGGTTGAATTAGATAGTGGTAGTTTTTTATTAATACTTATCTATTATTTTTAAGATGTAATATTAAGTAATGAAGCTCAAATTTGGTTGCTTTAGTTCTATTTTATTGTGAGAAAGAAAAATAAACTAAAATCTTTCTCTCAGGCAAAAAATACAAATGTCAAAACTGATTGATCAAAGTCCCAAAGTTTTATGTAAGTGATAATACTCAATGTCCACAAAAGTATGGAGAGATTAATATCCTCCATTATTGATGTTGAGATCATGACAGCGTAAAGTAATACAGTATTTTCAAGGTCATTTAGAAACCGTTCTACCTATGTGGTGAAGGTTTGACCTAGCCATTGTACTTCTAAAACGTTATCCTAATTTTTTCTCATACAGGTGTGAAAGATAGTATATACAAGCATATTCACTTAATGTTTTGTAATAGCTACCCACGCCATAAAAAAATAAAAAGAACTCACCTTTTACCAGAAGCAGTTTTATAAGGTAAGGTTTATCATACAATTAAATGCTACATAGCCATGAGAAAACGAACTATATCTACATATTCAAAGATGGCTAAGATGTATCACAGAGTGAAAAAAAATCTTTAAAATCTGTAGAGAGAATGTAGAAAAATATACCGATTGTTAACAGGGATTAACTCTGAGAAATGGGGCTTGGAGGTGAATGTGTGTGTGTGTGTTTGTGTGTGTGTATTTTGGGAGAGGCATCATATTTTATATATAATTGTGCATGGATTTGGATTTCTACATTTACATTTCCAATAGTTCTTTTAAGTATTTGAATTTTTCTGTAAGAATTGCAATGAACAGCCAGGTGCCAGGGCTCACACTTGTAATCCCAGCAGTTTGGGAGGCCGAGGCGGGTGGATCATGAGGTCAGGAGATCGAGACCACCCTGGCTAACATGGTGAAACCCTGTCTCTATTTAAAAAAAAAAAAAAAGGAAAAACAAAAAACAAAAAAAATACAAAAAATTAGCTGGGCATGGTGGCAGGTGCCTGTAGTCCCAGCTACTCAGGAGGCTGAGGCAGGAGAATGGCGTGAACCTGGGAGGTGGAGCTTGGAGTGAGCCAAGATGGCGCCACTGCACTCCAGCCTGGGCGACAGAAGAGAAAACATCTCAAAAAAAAGAAAACAAAGAATTGCAACCAAATACTATAAAAATGATTTCCATCTGGTAGCAACATGCTTAAATTGTAGATAATGTGTCAAAAAAGAAATTAAAAAGGAAATAAAACTCATTTATACTCAACTAAGAAAACTAAAGTGATAAATTAAAAAGCACAGATCAACAATCAAGGTTTTCATGCATTTAACAGTCATGCCATATAATAAAAGACACTGTGAGCTAATGGTAGTAGAATCGATCCCATTACAGTTCTTTGGTTTTGCCAAATTTAAACAATTATCTTTCAGCACTTCTCCACGTTATCATTTTAAACTTCTAAAAACATAGAAAGTGAGAACATTAGGGAAGATAAGGGTAAGAAAATCAGGCAATTTATTTTCACATCTTGTATATATATATACATGTCTCTCTCTTTCTTTCTCTCTCTCTCTATATATATAGAGAAAAGTATACAGAGGCTTGCTACCTTCAGATAAATGACTTTTTGCACTATACACACTTTTGTTAACAAAACAAAACAAAAAAACAAAACCCGAGGCCAAGCACTGTGGCTCAAGCCTGTAATTCCAGCACTTTGGGAGGCCAAGGCGGGCAGATCACCTGAGGTCATCAGTTTGAGATCAGCCTGGGCAGCATGGTGAAACCCCGTCTCTACTAAAAATACAAAAAGTTAGCAGTGACTGGTGGTGTGTGACTGTTGTCCCAGCTACTCGGGTGGCTGACACAGGAGAATTGCTTGAACCTGGGATCACCACTGCACTCCAGCCTAGGTGACAGAGGAAGTCTCCCTCTCAAAAAAATAAAAATAAAAGCCTAAAAATAAAATTTCTGTCTTCATTGAAACAGACTACTAAGGAACTTTGATGATTATAATGTATTATTATTATCTTGTAATTAAAATTCTTGACATTGAATGGGCTCAGAAGGGGGTTGGTTTCCACAATTTAAGATTCCAAAGAAATTCCATATCCCAATTTTGTTCAAGGAGCGGTTTACATAGGTCATGTCGTGCAGTGGACTGAACCACAGGCATGCAGACAGTGCTGGTGTGAATATTTTAGGCTCCAGCAACATCCTGACTCAACTTCTAGCCCTGTTTCAATGTTTCTCTTTGGTAAAAGGAGATTTTAGTCTTATAGATTTCAGACTTCTCTTCAATATCACATGCTGCATGATTCTAGGCAGTCAATATGAAGTTAATCAGTAAGAAAATGGCAAATATCAATTAAATGTGTCGTGAAACATTTACTTACCAAGTTCTAATGGTGTTAGGGACAGTGTCATGGAAAAATGGGTCAAGCCAGAAAATGTTATCTACTGCAGGAGTCTCAGATTCAGACATCTACAGGTAATTTGGATCAGTAAAGGGTGCTGGATTTAAGACAAAAGAAATGGTGAAGGTTGTGGCAGATATGCATTGCATCTAGCTGCTTGTCACCGTATGGGAATGTGGATCGTGTTGATATGTTTTTTCTGATTTTCAAGAGAAGTCAAGAATTAGGACTGTTTCATGAAATTTCTCAATTTCTAAAATATTGTGATGGTTAAACAAAGCATGCCTGTGGCTTACATATGGACTCTGACTTGCCCATCAGTGGTTCCTATTTCCAGAACTGTCTATGAAAACAGCTACAATTAGTAGTATAGTCATTTCCCCTTTGGGTGGATCTGTGGTTTTGAAGATCACATCATTAAAATGAAATGAAACATAAACGTATTTGTCACACTTACTCATATCTGAAAGGAAACTGAAAGCGAAGATTGTGGATTGCATTTTCCTGAAGCCACTGTATAGCTTAGAAAGTGGAAGATTACAACTGAACAGATTTGCAGTACTGATTTTGGAGTCTCATATATACAATATATTCCTAAAATTATTTATGATTTCTGATTATTTGTAAGATTATTTATGATTCCTAAGATTATTTATGATTATTTATGATTCCGAAGTTATTTAGGATTTTTGTGTGTAATGCTGGAGGTCAGTTTCTAAACAATGCCTATTTAC
Source organism: Chlorocebus sabaeus (assembly GCF_047675955.1). NCBI lineage: Eukaryota > Metazoa > Chordata > Mammalia > Primates > Cercopithecidae > Chlorocebus > Chlorocebus sabaeus. The sequence goes on from NC_132910.1 coordinate 127,589,532, forward strand.
CTAGGCTTGATGCACTACAATTCTCTCTGGATTACAGTTCCATGATCTAGCTTTAGGCCCTTTCTTTGCAAAATAGAGAAAGGCATCTGAGTTGCTTCATTTGAAGCAATAATTAAATATATGGCAAAAAGACAGGAGACATATAAAATAATACATAGCTGTAATCATTGACTCATATGCACTATCAGTTATAGCTAAAATATACGGCAATGACCTGTCTATACCGTGTGTGGTTTTTCTTAATTATACTTTAAGTTCTAGGGTACATATGCACAACGTGCAGGTTTATAACATATGTATACATGTGCCATGTTGGTATGCTGCACCCATTAACTCATCATTTACGTTAGGTATATCTCCTAATGCTATCCCTCCTCCCTCCCCCCTCCCCACAATAGGCCCCGATGTGTGATGTTCCCCTTCCTATGTCCAAGTGATCTCATTGTTCAATTTCCACCGTGAGTGAGAACATGCGGTGTTTGGTTTTCTGTTCTTGCGATAGTTTGCTGAGAATGATGGTTTCCAGCTGCATCCATGTCCCTACAAAGGATATGAACTCATCCTTTTTTATGGCCGCATAGTATTCCATGGTGTATATGGTGCCACATTTTCTTAATCCAGTCTGTCACTGATGGACATTTGGGTTGATTCCAAGTCTTTGCTATTGTGAATAGTGCCACAATAAACATACATGTGCATGTGTCTTTATAGCAGCATGATTTATAATCCTTTGGGTATATACCCAGTAATGGGATGGCTGGGTCATATGGTACTTCTAGATCTAGATCCTTGAGGAATCGCCACACTGTTTTCCATAATGGTTGAACTAGTTTACAGTCCCACCAACAGTGTAAAAGTGTTCCTATTTCTCCACATCCTCTCCAGCACCTGTTGTTTCCTGACTTTTCAATGATCGCCATTCTAACTGGCGTGAGATGGTATCTCACTGTGGTTTTCATTTGTATTTCTCTGATGGCCAGTGATGATGAGCATTTTTTCATGTGTCTGTTGGCTGTATGAATGTCTTCTTTTGAGAAATGTCTGTTCATATCCTTTGCCCACTTTTTGATGGGGTTGTTTGTTTTTTTCTTGTAAATTTGTTTGAGTTCTTTGTAGGTTCTGGATATTAGCCCTTTGTCAGATGAGTAGATTGCAAAAATTTTCTCCCATTCTGTAGGTTGCCTGTTCACTCTGATGGTAGTTATGTGTTTTTTATTCCCCTCAAAAGCATGCATTTGAGGAGCTTTACGTATTAAACTTACTGGCCACACAGGACTTTATTTGGTAATGCTGTTGTGCTTGCTCTAGCAGTAGATTTTCACTCTGAAAATGTCTGTTGGGAAGTGATGGCTTAAATGTTTTCATTTCTAATAGTATGTCATGGTACATTTTTCATCTGTATAAAGTTTTGGTGCCGAAGATTGGTAAATATTTTTACATAAAATTAAAAGCTAATAGAAAAATGAAGAATACTCTACTGTCTTAGGCTTATTCCTCATGTTACACAAAGAGCTTTTTTCAGCATTTAAATAAATATTACAAATACTTTCAAGGTAAGATTTATGTTAACACCGAGAAGAAAGGATATGTTGAAACTGTTTTGTTCATTTAATCAAATGTAAACAATCATTCTAGAAAATTCAGATTATAATACATAGAACTTGAAATGATCCAAATTTCCTTCACTCCTTTATCCAATTAGTCAAATATTTGCCAATTTTCTCATACAGAAATAGTTGAGCAAGCCTATATTGGCCATTTTATGTAAATAGAGTGTGAAATCTCAGAAGCTCTTCCATTGGTCCTCTGTGATCCACATTTGCTCTTGGAGGTAGTAAGGTGTGGTAACCATGCAAAATGTGTGTGTACAGTGGACTAGTAACAAACACTGTCTCCGAGGGTCACAACTCAGAAGGTGATACAACTAGTCCAAAGATGTGTGGTTTGTGTTTTGCCCATAAGACCAAGTCATTGGAAAGGCTTCAATAAAAATTGTTTTTGCTATGTTTAGCTTTCAGGTTAATTTATTTTTGTCTTCCGATGCAACATATCCATTGCTCGTGGTCTTACGTGTAATCAACTGAAGAATAACAATTAGATTTAACAATGCGGAAGAAACCAATGTCTGTCGTAGCCTCTGAGAAACAGAGTCTGTGTTTGTGATTGGAATACACAGAGCATGGGAAAATATGGTAACATTCACCTATAGCCAAAAGTTCTGAGATCAGCAGCTTCCTCTACCTTCTCTACTGCAGCACCCAGTGCTGAAGAGTGCACATTGTAGGTGTACAGTCAAGATTTGCTGAATGAATGTGGTTAAGTGCACAGATTTCTCATACACATACTTTTCTATGACACCTTGTTTTTCATAAACTAGGAAATTTCACCTTATACAAGTTATAAATTATCATTGTTAAAAGGACAGAGACAAGAAAAGTAAGGACATTTTAAAAGCTAGCTATTCTGTTTCACCCATTAATATTTTGTTATAACATCACAAGACTAAATTGTAATAAACTCTGTTTCAGCTAGGAAGAACACTGGCCAAATAGCCAAACAGAAAAGTGTTAAACTGAGTTTACTGGGGGCTTTCTGAACCACTGCTCTTTGCCTCGCCATATATATATATATGCGCTCACACACACATAGAGAAATATATATACATCTTTTTCACAATTTCGAGTTACTGAAACATTGTATTTGATGATTCTTTGCCTTAGGTGAAAAAATTGAGGGTAACGAAGAAGTTTTGAAAGAAAAATGTACTGCTCTATTTGTTTTTAGAACTATAGTTTTTGCTGATTACAAAACTTCTGGCATTCGTTGGTTATTAGTTTTAATATGCATTAATATTATTAATTAATATGCATTACTAACTTTTTCTGGTTTTAGTTTTTCAGTTTTCTTTTTGTTATTTTTTTCTTTTTGCTTGTACTAATGTTACCTGAGCAAAAATAAGGATAGAATGATGAATTTTAAGTAGTATGTCTTTTATTCCAGTGTACCATTCATACACCTTTTGTTACATACGAAAAAAATAAAGAAAACTACGGTTGTACTGAGCTTTAACTTTTGAACCATTGCTATAATTTGACATATGCTGGAACTTAATCCCCAAGGTGATAGCACTAAGAGGTGGGGGCTGTCGGGAGGTGATTAGGCCCTGAGAATCCCACTCTCATGGAACTCCATCACTTTGACCCTTCCACCAAGTGAGGATGCAGCATCCGTCCCTTCCTCCCTGTGAGGGCAAGGTGCTGTCTCAGAAGCAGAGATGGGGCCCTTGGCAGACACTGAATCTGCTGGTGCATTGATCTTGGACTTCTCAGCTTCCAGAACTGTGAGAAACCAATGTACATTTTTTATAAATTATGCGTTCTGTGATATTTTGTCATAACAGCAGGAATGGACTAAGACAACCATGAATGTTACTATTTCTCATTTGGCCGTAGTTGATAAGTATTACATGTTAGAGAACAGTACATTTATAATCTGTCCCTAAAAGCCTGAAAACTTGTCAAGTGGAAAGAAATCTCCATAATCTATTAAAGAATCTTTTTACATATGGCAAAAATGTTCACAGAAATGCTAAAAATTTCTTCTTTAAATTTATCTCATTAGTTGATTTGTTTCTAATGTACAGTGAGAAAAAAATGAGTGTGCAACATTTCATAAATGCAAACCTCACAGAGAATGGATCTTCAATAAGGCTGTATCTATAGGACACCAGTTTAGAGGTTAGAGTCCCAAAAAGTATTGTCATAAGACATCTTAACAAATAATTGAATTTCTAAATAAAATATATTGATAGTTTTCCCATATGAGATTTTTTTTTTTCTGATAGCTACCAATACGTCAAATTCATGAAGACAGACTCGATACACAATAGATCCATTCACTGAATGCAGATTCTAGGTGAGACAAATCTGAATTGTGTCAAACCATCAAGATGATTTATACATAACCTTCTAAAACTAAGAAATGTGCCTGTAACTAGTCATATGCCATTTGGCTGTGTTTCATAGATTATGTTTTTCCTAAGTTTTGTAATAATAGCTCTAAATATTTAGACAAGTAACTGTAAGCTGCAGTTACTGTTAGTCATTATTTTTATCATATGTTCCGAAGGAAATATTATTTTGATTACTTCAGAAACAAATAAAAATGTGATGTATCATAGTTGATATATCAGCAAATGAAACACCTTTAAAAAATACATTTCTTCGAGTAGCAAACACGGTGTCAAGAACTACATAAATCAAGCCGTGATTGGTCCTGCATTCCTCCCTGTTGCTAGGACCTCACATAAGTCTACCGTACTTCCGGTACTTGCCAGTTTTATGAGTAATTTTACATGCAATAAAACTTCCTCGAGCTCTTCATTTGACAGGGGATGACTGTGCAGCACTATTGGTGTCCAATAGATCATTTCTGGTATAGTTTCCTGCTTGGCCATTGCCAGTTTCAAATTGCATTGAATCCAAAGATTCTAATAAGGTAAATATATTTATCTAATGACCTTACAACAAACAATTCAGTTAATTTTCATTTCTGATCTTTTAAAACTTGGAAACACTAGTAAATTGTCTTTTACTGAAGCAAAGTAAATGTAAGTGACACTGTTCAGTTTGCCACAATTTGAATCTTATAAATATATTAAAACAATTCTTTATTTTGCACTAATGTCAGCATGCTTTCTGACCTTTGTAATCAGTCTCAAACACTATCGTATAAACATTAAGTAAATGAGCATGACATTGAGAGCCTAAGAAGCAAACATGATGCTGTCAAAGTTAAATTTAAAATTGATTATACTGAAAGAGAAACTTTCTGTTTGACTTTATTGATCGATTGGCAAAATCAACTGTACACATTTTTCTAAAGAAATAAACAGTCCATCACCACTTAGTGGGTATTTCAAATGTTTTTCATTATCGTTGCAGAAATTCATTTTTGTGGCTATTAGTAGTAGTAATTTTTGCTATTAATATTATTAGAAGGAGGCAGTACATTATTTCTTAAAGAGCCAGATGGTGGTATTTTAGGCATTGCAGGCCAGAGGTCTTTACCACAACTGCTCAGTTCTGCCATGACAGCCTGCACGCTATCATGGAAAAGACAGAAATCAATGAGTGTGGCTGTGATCCAGTAAAATTTTGTTTTCAAAAACAAACAGCTGGACCACAAGTGATAGATTATCAACCTCTAGATTAGTGGCATTTCATAGTTCTGTAGTGTTTTAATATTTTCACAAACAAATCAACATAGCAGTCTTGTGTTGCCTAGGCATAGATATTCACTTTTTCAGATGAGGAAACAGGAATTCAGAGTGAGACTCAAGGCTTCAGACTCTACAACAGATGCTTCTGATATGTATGTCTCATGAAGTAAACTACTCTGAAAATCAAAATGTGTATTCTTTTAAATTAGTAAAATCTTTCTTTCTACCTCATTCTGAAATTTGTCATACAAGAGCATGAAGACAAAATAATAGCACAATCTCAGATCCCAGCCCATGGAACTGACATATGCTTAAAATTTAGAAATGGAAGCCCTTAGCCATGTTTAGGAAGACTGATGCAGACACAGAGGACTAGACAGCTGTTGCTGCCTCATTGAGAAGAGTCAATTCCTTATTCAAAAACTATTAAAATATTTATAGAATGAATTAATACATAAACAACTTTAAAGACATGATTAAATATGTTCTGAAAGAAATAATTAGGAATGATGATAACAATATAGTTTTATGTACATACTGAACCATTTGGATTCAATTTATTCAAAAATTATGAAACAATTATTGAATACAAGGTCTGAGCTAGATATTTCTGCAGAAGCTGAGAAGATCCAGGCATAATTCCTGTTTTGAAAAGGCTAAAATATAAAGAAAGACATGGGAAATTTTAAGGGCAATCAAAAGAGGAAATGTGTATGTTAGACGTAATAGAAGTGCAGATATTTTAAAGGTAAGTGAAATAATAGTATATTTAAAAATATATGCAATGGTCAAAATATAAGTATCTTTTCAGTCTACTGACTGATTACTAATGACAATATTACAATTTTGTTTAAAGGTACATGTCATGTAAAAAAAAGAAGAAATAAATTAGAGAAACAAAAAGAATCAAACTCAACCTGAAATGAAAACAAATGCTAAATGCCAACATCTTTTTTTTGACACTGCAAAGAAAGTTGTATTTATATGTTGATTTTGATTTTGTAGCCTGCAATTTATATTGAGTTCATTAATTAGTTCTAATAGATTGTTTTCTTCAGTGCGGGGGGGGGAGTGTCTTTAGGGCTTTTTACATATAAGATCATGTCATTGGCAAACAATTTTATTTCTTCCTCTCTTATTTAGATAACTTTTCTTCCTTTTTGCTCTTAATAGCTCCATCTGGGACTTTTAGTATTATACTGAACAGAAGTGGCAAATGTGTGAATCCTTGCTTTTTCACAGATCTTAGAGGAAAAGCTTTCAGTTTTCCCCATTGAGTATGATGTTAGCTGTGGACTTTTCATACACGGCCTTTATTGTGTTGAGTAATTCTACACAGAATTCATTTAGGGTATTTGCCATAAAATAGTGTTGAATTGCCAAATGCTTTTTCACATCTGATTAGATGATCTTATGATTTTATCCTTCAGTTTGTTAATGTAATGGACCGCAGTTATTGATTTGTGTAGGTTGAACTGGCTTGTACCCCAGAGTGAAATCCCACTTGGGTCCTTCTAATGTGCTATTTAATTTGATTTTCTAATATTTTGTTGAGGATTTTTGTATCCATGTTCATCAGGGATATTGTCCTGTATGTTACTTTTTGCTGTAGTGTCTGCTATCAACATTTGATATTTGGCCTCACCAAACCTGGTGTTGAGGTAGGACCTAGTGGGAGGTGTTTGGTCATGTGGGCAGATCCCTTATGAATGGCTTGGTGCCATTCTTGTGGTAGCGAGTGAATTCTAGCTCTACTAGTTTCCACCATAGCTGGCAGTTGAAAAGAACCTGACATTTTCCACTGTTTCTTGCTTTGTCTCTTGCCATGTGATCTCTGTACATGCCAGTCCTCCTTTGCCTTCTGCCTTATGTGGAAGCAGCGTGAGGCCCTCACCAGTAGCAGATGCTGGCACCATGTCTCTTGTACAGTCTGCAGAACTCTGGGCCAACCAAACTTCTTTTCTTTATAAATTACTCAGCCTCGGGTATTCCTGTATAGCAACACTAAACAGACTAAATCGGTATATTTTTTCTGACTTTGGTACCAGGGCAATGCTGACCTCATAAGATGGGTTTGGAATTGTCTTAGTTCAGGCAATTATAACAAAGACCATAGACTGGGTGGTTTATAAAAAACAGAAATTTATTTCTCACAGTTCAAGGGGCTGGAAATCCAAGATAGAAATGCCACCATGATCAGATTCTGGTGAAGGTCCCCTTTTGGGATGCAGACTGCTGACCCCTTGTTGTATCCTCACATCGTAGAAAGAACTAGAGACCTCATGGGAGTCCCTTTGATAAGGGTGTTAATCCTATTGATGAGGCTCTAACCTCATAAACCAGTTACTTCCCAAAGGCCCCACCTATTAACACATTACATTGGGGTTTATGATTTCATTATATGAATTTGAGGGAGAACACAAACATTTAGCTCATAAAAAGTGTTCTTTCTTCTATTTTTTGGAAGAATTTGTTTTAAATGTTCTTTAAATATTTGGTAGAGTTCACCTGTAAAGCCTTCTGGTCCTGGGCTTTTCTTTGAAAATTTTGATTACGGGGATGGGGCCAAGATGGCAGACTAGACGCAATGGCATTTGGAGACTCCCATGAAAAAAAAAAACATAATAAGCATGTGAATCCTTTACCAGCAACCAAAGTATACAGGTTGTCTCATCAAAATTGACTAGAAGGCCGGCGTTACCCACCGAGAGAAGGAAGAGCAGTGTGGTGCATCGCCCACCTGAGAGCCACACGGGGAAGGGGAAACCATCCTCCCAGCCAAGGGAGGCGGTGAGTGAGCGCACTATCCAGCCAGGGAAACTGCTTTTCCCGTGGAACTGTGAAACCTGTGGATCAGAAGATCCCATTCCTGAACCCACACCACAGGAGCCTATCATACCAATCCCAGAATGCACAGATCCTTACAGCCTCTTAGCTGGAATATGCTGAAACCTACTGAACTCCTGCGGGAGGGGCGACCAGCAATGGCTGCGGCTGCCAGCTGTCTAAGCTTTTTGAGTTCCTTTGGGGAGGGGCAGCAGCCAGCACTGGGACTTGCAACTGCCTAATACACTAAGCCTCCTGGGCAGGGGAAGGGTGGTACCCTTTTCTATAGCTCCAGGCTGCACTTTTCAGCTGCTGGAGCCAGGGAGGCTGGATGGCTTGATCCCAAGACTTGTCCCCACAACCCAACAGACCAGCTGTGGCAGTCTGTGGCCAGAATGTGTCTTTAGGTCTAACCCTGACCCATCCTTCCTCAGTGGGCAGGGCTTCCCTGCAAGATCTCCAATAACTCCAGCCAGAGGCATAGGGACAGAATTCGGATTTCCTGGGGCCTGAGCCCCTAGAGGGAGGGGGTGGCCACAGTTTCTGCAGACCAGCAGACTTAGCCTCTCCTTCTGGTAGTTCTGTGGAATCCAGGCAGCCAAGATGAGTGAGTTTCCCCCTAGCAAAACATACCCTCTCCACGAAGGGACAAAGTGCTTCAGTAAACGAGTCCTTCTCCCCATGCCACCCAGCTGGGTGAGATTCTCCAACAGGATTTGTCAGACATCCTATACAGAAACAATTCTACTGGCCTCAGATTGGTGCCCCTCCAGGTCAGAGGTCGTGGAAGAAGGAGCAGGCACCCATCTTTGCTGCTCTCCAGACTTCTTGAGTGACATCTCCAGGCATGGCAGTGAATCAGATGAATAGGGCCTGAAGTGAACCCCCAGCAAACTGCAGCAGCTCTACAGAAGAGGGATCTGAATATTGAAAGAAAAACAAACAAGCAGAAAGTGACAATGACAGCATCAACAACAACAAAAAGGCCTCCACAAAACCCCCATCTAAGGATCAGCAGCCTCAAAGACTGAAACTAGACAAACTCAGGAAGTTGAGAAAGGATCAATGAAACAATGCTGAAAACCCAAAAGGCCAGAGTGCCTCTTCTCCAAATGATTGCAGTGTCTCTCCATCAAGGGTGTAGAACTGGATGGAGGATCAGATGGACGAACTGACAGTAGTAGGCTTCAGAAGATAGGTAATAAAAAAATTACAATGAGCTAAAGGAACATGTTCTAACCCAATGCAAAGAAGCTAAGAACCTTGATAAACGGTTAGAGGAATTGCTAACTAGAATAATCAGTTTAGAGAGGAACATAAACAACCTGATGGAGTTGAAAAACATAGCACAAGGACTTCATGAAGCATTCACAAGTATCAACAGCCAAATCGACCAAGTAGAAGAAAGCATATTAAGAGTTTGAAGACCACCTTTCTGAAATAAGACATGCAGACAAGAATAGAGAGAATAGAATGAAAAGGAATGAACAAAGCCTCCAAGAAATATGGGACTTCATAAAAAGACCAAACCTACAATTGATTGGAGTACCTGAAGGAGACGGGGAGAATGGAAACAAGCTGGAAAACACACTTCACCATATTATCCAGGAGAACTTCCCCAACCTAGCAAGACAGGCCAACATGCAAATTCAGGGAATACAGAGAACATCATTAAGATACTCCACGAGAAGATCAACCCCAAGATACCTAATCATCAGATTCTCCATGGCTGAAATGAAGGAAAAATTGCTAAGGGCAGCCAGAGAGAAAGGACAGGTCACTTACAAAGGGAAGCCCATCAGACTAACAGCAGACCTCTTAGCAGAAACTCTAGAAGCCAGAAGAGAGTGGGGGCCAATATTCAACATTCTTAAAGAAAAAAAATTTTCAACCCAGAATCTCACATCCAGCCAAACTAAGCTTCATAAACGAAGGAAAAATAAAATCCTTTCCAGACAAGCAAATGCTGAGGGATTTCGTTGCCACCAGGCCTCCCCTGCAAGAGCTCTTGAAAGAAGCACTAAATATGGAAAGAAAAAATCTGTACCAACCACTGCAAAAACACACCAAAATATAAAGACCAATGACTACACACCAACATTATGAAAAGCACACCAAAATATAAAAACTACGAAGAAACTGCATCAACTAATGTGCAAAATAACCAAATAGCATCATGATGACAGGATCAATGCACACATAACAATACTAACCTTAAATGTAAATGGGCTAAATGCCCCAATTAAAAGACACAGACTGGCAAATTGGATAAGGAGTCAAGACCCATCAGTGTGCTGTATTCAGGAGACCCATCTTACATGCAAAGACACACACAGGCTCAAAATAGAGGGATGGAGGAAAATTTAACAAGCAAATGGGAAGAAAAAAATAGCAGGGGTTGCAATCCTAGTGTCTGACAAAACAGACTTTAAACCAACAAAAATAAAAAAAGACAAAGAATGGCATTACACAACAGTAAAGGGAACAATTCAACAAGAAGAGCTAACTATTCTAAGTATATATGCACCCAAGACAGGAGCATCCAGATTCAAAAAACAAGTACTTAGAGACCTACAAAGAGGCTGGGCACAGTGGCTCACATCTGTAATTCCAGCACTTTAGGAGGGCAAGGAAATAAGGAGTTTGAGACCAGCCTAGCAAACATGGTGAAAACCTGCCCCTACTAAAAATACAAAAAAATTGGCCAGATCTGGCACATCTGTAATCCCAGCTTCTTGGGAAACTGGAGCAAAAGAATTGCTTGAACCCAGGAAGGAGAGGTTGGAGTGAGCTGAGACTGGGGCACTGCACTCCAACCTAGGCAATAAAGTGATACTCAGTCTCAAAAGAGAGAGACCTACAAAGAGACTTAGACTCCCACACAATAATAGTGAGAGACTTTAACACCCAACTGTCAGTATTAGACAGATCAATGAGAGAGAAAATTAACAAGGATATTCAGGACTTGAACTCAGCTCTGGATAAAATAGACCTAGTAGACGTCTACACAACTCTCTACCCCAAATCAACAGAATATACATTCTTCTCAGTGCCACATGGCACTTATTCTAAAATCGACCACATAATAGGAAGTAAAACACTCCTCAGCAAATGGAAAAGAACTGAACTAATAACAGTCTCTCAGACCACAGTGCAATCAAATTAGAACTCAGGATTAGGAAACTAACTCAAAACCAAACAATTTCATGGAAATTGAACAACCTGCTCCTGAATTACTCCTGGGTAAATAATAAAAGTAAGGCAGAAATCAGTAAGTTCTTTGAAACCAGTGAGAACAAAGAGATAACCTACCAGAATCTCTGGGACACAGCTAAAGCAGTGTTAAGAGGGAAATTTATACCACTAAATGCCCACATCGGCAAGCTGGAAAGATCTGAAATCAACATCACAATCAAACATCACAATTAAAAGAGCTAGAGAATGAGGCAAGAGCAAACTTATCCAAAAGCTAGCAGAAGACAAGAAAAAACAAAGATCAGAGAAGAATTGAAGGAGACAGAGGCACACACACAAAAAAAACACTCCAAAAAATCAACAAATCCAGGGACTGGTTTTTTGAAAAAGATAACAAAATAGACCACTAGTTAGACTAATAAAGAAGAAGGGAGAGATGAATGAAATAGACACAATAAAAAATGATAGAGGGGCTATCACCACTGATCCTGCAGAAATGCAAACTACCATCAGAGAATACTGTAAACACTACTATGTAAATAAAGTAGAAAACCTAGAAGAAACGGATAAGTTCCTGGATGTATACACGCTACCAAGACTAAACGAGGAAGAAGCTGAATCCCTGAATAGGCCAATAACAAGCTCTGAAATTGAGACATTAATAGCCTTCCAATCAAAAAAATCCCAGGACTACACAGATTCACAGCTGAATTCTACCAGAAATACAAAGAGAAGTTGGTACCATTCCTTCTGAAACTATTCCACACAACTGAAAAGGAGGGACTCCTCCCTAACTCATTATATAAAGTTAGCATCATCCTGATAGCAAAAACCAGGAAGAGACACAACAAAAAAATAAAATGTCAGGCCAAATCCCTGATGAACATCAATGCAAAAATCCTCAATAAAATACTGCAAACTGAATCCAGCAGCATATCAAAAAACTTAGCCACCATGATCAAGTTGGCTTCATCCCTAGGATGCAAAGCTGGTCCAATATAGGCAAATCAATAAACATAATCCATCACATAAAGAGAACCAAAGACAAAAGCCACATGATTATTTCAATATATGCAGAAAAGGCCTTTGATAAAATTCAACATCGCTTCATGTTAAAAGCTCTCAATAAACTAGGTATTGATGGAATATATCTCAAAATAATAAGAACTATTTATAGCAAGCCTACAGCCAATATCACATTCAATGGGCAAAAGCTGGGAGCATTCCCTTTGAAAACCAGTACAAGACAAGGATGCCCTCTCTTACCACTCCTATTCAGCATTGTACTGGAAATTCTGGCCAGGGCAATAAGGCAAGAGAAAGAAATAAAGGGTATTCAAATAGGAAGAGAGGAAGTCAAGTTGTCTCTGTTTGCAGATGACATGATTTTAGATTTAGAAAACCCCATTATCTCAGCCCAAAAGCTTCTTGAACTGATAAGCAACTTTAGCAAATTCTCAGGATAAAAAATGAGCATAGAAAAATAACATGCATTCATTTACACCAATAGTAGGCAAGCAGAGAGCCAAATCATGAATGAACTCCCATTCACAGTCACTACAAAGAGGATAAAATACCTAGGAATACAGCCAACAAGGGATGTGAAGGACCTCTTCAAGGAGAACAACAAAACACTGCTCAAAGAGATAAGAGAGGCCACGAACAAATGGAAAACATTCCATCCTCATGGATAGGAAGAACCAATATCATGAAAATGGCCATATTGCTCAAAGTAATTTAGATTCAGTGCTATTCCCAACAAGCATTGAAGCATTGACGTTCTTCTCAGAATTAGAAAAAGCTATTTTAAATTTCAGTGGAATCAAAGAAGACCCTGTATAGCCAAGACAATCCAAGGCAAAAAGAACAAAGCTGGAGGCATCAGGTTACCTGATTTGAAACTATATCACAAGGCTACAGGAACCAAAACAGCATGGCACCAGTACCAAAACAGACATACAGACCAATGGAGCAGAACAGAGACCTCAGAAATAACACAATACATCTACAATCATCTCATCTTTGACAAACCTGACAAAAACAAGCAATGGGGAAAGAATCTCCCATTCAGTAAATGATGCTGGGAAAAATGGCTAGCCATAAGCAGAAAACAGAAATGGAACCCCTTCCTTACATCTTATACAAAAATTAACTCAAGATGGATTAAAGACTTAAATGTAAAACCTAAAGTCATAAAATCCCTCAAGGAAAACCTAGGCAATACCATTCAGGACATAGTCATGGGCAAAGACTTTCATGACAAATATGCCAAAAGCAATTGCAGCAAAAGTCAAAACTGACAAATGGGATCTAATTAAACTAAAGGGCTTCTGCATAGCAAAAGAAACTATCATCAGAGTGAACAGGCAACCTACAGAATGGGAGAAAAAAATTTGCAATTTACCCAAAGGTCTAATATCCAGAATTTACAAGAACTTAAACATTTTTTTTTTCTTTTCTTTTTTTTTTTTGAGAGAGTCTCACTCTGTTGCCTAGGCTGGAGTGCAGTGGTGCAATCTCAGCTCACTGCAAGCTCCCAGGTTCACACCATTCTCCTGCCTCAGCCTCCCGAGTGGCTAGTACTACAGGCTCCTGTCACCACACCCAGCTAATTTATTGTATTTTTAGTAAAGATAGGGTTTCACTGTGTTAGCCAGGATGGTCTCGATCCCTTGACCTCGTGATCTGCCTGCCTCGGCCTCCCAAAGTTCTGGGATTACACGTGAGCCACCGTGCCCGACCAAATATATTTTCAAAAAAAAAAAACAACTCCATCAAAAAGTGGGCAAAGCATATGAACAGACACTTCTCAAAAGAAGACATTTATGAGGCTAACAAACATGAAAAAAAGCTCAACATCACTGATAATCAGAGAAATGCAAATCAAAACCACAATGAGATACCATCTCACACCAGTCAGAATGGCAATTAGTAAAAAGTCAGGAAATAATAGATGTTGGTGAATCCGTGGAGAAATAGAAATGCTTTTATATTGTTGGTGTGAATGTAAATTAGTTCAACCATTGTCGAAGACAGTATAGCAGTACTTCAAGGATCTAGAACCACAAATACCATTTGACCCAGCAATCCCATTACCCAAATGATTATAAGTCATTCTACTGTAAATACACATGCACATGTGTATTTATTGCAACACTATTTACAATAACAAAGACTTGGAACCAACCTAAATGCCATCAATGATAGACTGGATAAAGGAAATCTGGTACATATACATCATGGAATACTATGCAGCCATAAAAAGGAATGAGATCATGTCCTTTACAGGGACATGTATGAAGAAGGAAACCATCATCCTCAGTAAACTAACACAGGAACAGAAAACCAAATACCACATTTTCTCACTCATATTTGGGAGTTCAACATTAAGAACACATGGACACAGAGATGGGAATAACACACACCAGAGCCTGTTTGGGGGTTGGGGGGTGAGGGGAGGAAACTTAGAGGATGGGTCAATAGGTCAGCAAACCACCATGCCATACGTGTACCTATGCAACAAACCTGCACTCTCTGCACATGTATCCCGTTTTTTTATTAGAAGAAATAAATAAAAATAAGATAAAAAATAATAAAAGAAATGTAAAAAAAGAAAAATTTAGATTATTAATTCCTTTTTTCTTTTATTGCTAGTTTCACGCTTTCTATTTCTTCTTAATTCATATGCATATATATATATATACACACACACTAACAACAAACTATCCAAAAACGAAATTAAGGAAATAATCTTGGCTGGGCATAGTGGCTCATGACTATAATCTCAGCACTTTTAGGAGGTGGAGGCAGAGATGGATCCAGGAAAATCCCTGAGCTCAGAAATTCTAAGCCAGTCTGGGCAATATAGTGAAATGTTATCTCTATTAAAAAATAAAAATTAACCAGATGTACTGGTGTTCCTGTACTCCTAGCTACTCAGGAGGCTGAAGTGAGAGAATCACTTGAATCTGGGATGTCAAGGCTGCAGTGAGCCATGATCATGCCACTGCACTCCAGCCTGAGCAACAGAACGAGACCTTGTCTTTTTTTTTTTTTTAATCTCATTTTATTAGCACAAAATAAAATAAAATATCTAGGAATGAACTTAACCAATGAGGTAGAGGTTTGTATACTGAAAACTATAAAACACTAATGAAATAAATTAAGGCTAGAAAGACTTCCCATGTTCATAGAAGAATTAATATTGGTAAAATGTCCATACTACCCAATCTGATCTACAGATTGAATGCAGTGCCTCTCAAAATCCCAATGGCATTTCTTACAGAAATTGAAATAACAATTCTAAAATTCATACTGAATCACAAAAGATCCTAAACAGCGAAGGTAATCTTGAACAAGATAAATAAAACTGGAGGCATCATACTTCTTGATTTCAAAATTATATAAAAAGTAAAATATATTACAAAGCTACAGTAATCAAAACAAAATGGTACTACCATAAAAACAGACATATAACCCAATGAGCAGAATAGAAATATCAGAAACACACACACATACACTTTTAAAGTTATATGGTTAAAATGAAATCAGAACCTTATCTTACACCATACGCAAAAATTAACTCAAATGGTTTAAAAGGCTATATGTAAAACCTGAAACCACAATGTTTTTAGAAGAAAACAGTGGATAATCTTCTTGACATTGTTCTTGGCAATGGTTTCTTAAGTATAATACTAAAAGCAAAGGAACTAAAATAAAACTAGACAATTGTGACAATATCAAACTTAAGGCTTCTGCATGGCAAAGGAAACCATGAACAAAATGAAAAGGCAATCTGTGACACATAAGAAGTATTTGCAAACCGCATAACTGATTAAGGGTTAATATCCAAAATATATAGAAAACTCCTACAACTAAATAGCAAATTATAATAATAACCCTACGGAAAAAAAATAGGCAAGGGACCTGAATAAACATTACTCCAAAGAAGACATTGAAATGGCAAACAGATACATGAAAAAGTACTCAATATTACTCATCATCAGGGAATGCAAATTAAAGCCCCAGTGGCATATCACCTTGCACCAGTTAGCATGTCTATTATCAAAAAACAAACAGTAAATATTGGCGAGAATGTGAAGAAAAGGGAACCCTCGTACACTGTTGGTGGAAATGTAAACTGGTACAGCCTCTATGGAAAGTAGTATGAAAGTTCCTCAAAAAATTAAAAATACTGGCATAAAAACAGACTTATAAACCAATGAACAGAATAGAAATCTCAGAAACACACATACATACACATTTAAAGTTATATGGTTAAAATGAAATCAGACCCTTATCTTATACCTTACCCAAAAATTAACTCAAATGGTTTAAATACCTATATGTAAAACCTGAAACCATAGAATTTGTAGGAAAAAACAGAGTGGAAAATCTTCTTGACATTGTTCTTGGCAATGATTTGTTGAATATAATACTAAAAACAAAGGCAACTAAAATAAAACTAGACAATTGTGATTGATTGTCTGATTCAGCAATCCTACTGCTGAGTATATATTTAAAACATTAAATTCAAGATCCTAAGAGATGTTTGCAACCCCATGTTCACTGCAGCATTATTCACAATAACCAAGATGTGGAAGTAACCTAAATGTCCATCAGTGAATGAATGGATAAAGAAAATGTGATATGTATATATACACAATAGAATATTATTCAGCCTTAAAAATAAAAGGAAATCCTGATATTTGCCAGAACATAGATGAACTTGGAGGACAATATGTTAAGTGAAATAAACCAGACATAGGAGAACAAATACTATGTGATACCACTCAGATGAGGAATTTAAAAGAGTCAAACTCAAAGAGGCAAATAGGAGAATGGTGGTTGTTAAGGGCTGGGGGTGAGGGGAGGTAAGAAATGAGAGGTATTAGTCAAAGAGTTCAAAACTTCAGTTGCAGAGATGACTAAGTCCTAGAGATCTACTGCACAGCATAGCGCCTATAGTTAATAATATTGTAGGTATAATTTAAAATGTGCTAAGTGGATAGGTCTTATATAAGTATTCTTATCACTAATAATAATGATAATAAAATATATAGGGCAGGAGAAAAGTTATTTTCACGTTTTTATATAAAAGGATTATAATATACTTTTTAAAAATGTACACTTTAAAAGTTTAAATCAGTATAAAGCTTACACATACTTATATTTTAAAAACTAAAATGTAAACGTATCAATTGTTTTTACTGTAGAAATGTAAATCCCAAAGTTTATCTTTTAAAATGAAATGAAAAAGTTTGTATTGCAAGCATAATATCATGATAAATTGGAAGCATTATATATCAATCATGTGCTATGTATTTAAGCAACATAAATTTATGTTACAGATATAACATTTTTATTTTAAAATTAATAGTTAAAAATTTATTATTTGACTAATTTATCACCATATTTAAAAGCTTTGTTTTGAAAGAAAAGTTACACATGATACTGGGAACTTTTGATTTTTATTTCCTGATTTTCTATTTGTGGGAAGGGAGGAGAAGGCAGATATTTTGACATAGAAGAAAAAGTGATAAAGTATTTAAGATAATGGGAATAAAGTTCGCTACAATATTCAGGATGTAATGAAAAACTGTTAACAATATGTTTCACCTCTTTAAACAATTAGTTTAAAAAGGTTTTCTAAAACACAAATAAACAGTATTTTGTCATGTACTTTCACTTAAGTCAATCATTCATTTTTTGAAATTTGGGTTCTCCCAATACAATTCTAGTTTCAACTTGGAAAAGATAAAAGACACAAGAAGAAAATAGGAGGCAGAGGAGAGAGGCAAATTAAGATGTATTGTAATGCTAAGCAGGAAAATTATGAATGATAAAAATATTTAGGTTCCTTTGGTCTTTTCCTTCAGACTAATACATTTGATAACATTCTTATCCTGCCCCCACTGTCTCTCAACCCAATTTCGAGAAGACACAATGACATAAATACTAATAACCCTGATTCACATCCTTAATGACTGTCTGAAAAAAAGTTTGCCACGATGTAGGATATGAATCATGCTCACCAGAGAACATCTCACATTTATGGTAAACTGTGGCCTGCTTGCAAGAAATGGAAATATTAATTACAGTCATTTCACTTCATAAAAATAAATGTTTCAGAGTTTGCTTTTGCACTCTCAAATTATTTCCTAATGAATTGCAGACTTTGTCTATAAATGTGCACTCAAATGTCAAGTTACTGTAATATATATATATATATATATATATATATATATATAAAATTGTCATTATAAATTTCTGTTCCAAGCTAAGCACCTGGCCAAGGTATACTTATAAGACACAAATAGACAATAAAAAGGTTATTATAGTGAAATGAATTAAGATATCCATCATCTCACATAATTACCTACTTTTTTTTGTATTGTGGCAAGAGCAGCTAAAATCTACTAATTTAACATGAATCCCAAATACAGTAAAATGTTATTCCCTACAGTTCTCATGTTGTACCTTGGATCTCTGGACTTGCCCATTCCACTTTCAGTCCTTTAATTACTAAATTGTGATCCTTGAAGTCTGACTGTTTTACTATATAAAAATTATTTTATAAAATAATCCTTGACTCAATTCCTCAGCCACGGGAAAAAATAAAGTAATTCGTAGGTCTGGGGATTGTTTCACTTTTTTGAGGATAATTAATGTTAATAGTAGGAAATGCAGATTTAAAGAAGACTCAAACTCTATTCTTTTTTTTATTATTTATTATTTATTTATTTATTTATTTTTTGAGACGGAGTCTCGCTCTGTCGCCCAGGCTGGAGTGCAGTGGCCGGATCTCGGCTCACTGCAAGCTCCGCCTCCCGGGTTCCCGCCATTCTCCTGCCTCAGCCTCCCGAGTAGCTGGGACTACAGGCGCCCACCACCACGCCCGGCTAGTTTTTTGTATTTTTAGTAGAGACGGGGGTTTCACCGTGTTAGCCAGGATGGTCTCGATCTCCTGACCTCGAGATCCGCCCGTCTTGGCCTCCCAAAGTGCTGGGATTACAGGCTTGAGCCACCGCGCCCGGCCCTCAAACTCTATTCTTAAGTAAGTTCCTAGTTCAGGTTGCCATCTCAGGCTGGTGAGCCGTCCTCCCTACCCTTCAATAATCAATCTGACAATTTTGAGGACAAGGATGCAGCATCATGGGAGGCCAAGAAAATACTCAAAACACTCCTAGAGACTTGAAAATGAAACTGATTCGAGTCATACTATAAAGAAATTGAAAGGGGGTAAGAAACAAATGGGTAAATGAAAAGTGTTATTTGCTGCTAATGAGAATTGACATGACTCTTCTCAGCTGTTCACTACCTCACATTTTAGAATCATTACCAAAAAGTTCTTTCCCTCAATCACCTTACTGCTATCAACTTTGAAAAACATCAGGAAACTGTGAGGATATAAACTATATCAGATAACACACTTGCAATTTATTTATATATTTATTATCATTATTATTTGAGGCACAGTCCCCCCCGTCACCCAGCCTGGAGTGCAGTGGCAAGATCTCTGGTCACTGCTACTCCACCTCCCGGGTGGAAGCGATTCTGCTGCCTCAGTCTCCAGAGTAGCTGGTGGCACGCGCCACCATGCCCGGCTAATTTTTGTATTTTTAGTAGAAACGGGGTTGCGCCATGTTGACAAGGCTGGTTTCAAACTCCTGGCATCACACATTTGCAATTTAGAGAAGACTTTTCAAATTTCTAATAAAGTAATATTGATATATATAAAAGTGTTTATTCATAGATATCTTTAGGAAATCATGGTAACATTGTTGCCATGTGCCAGGTATGATCATGGCAAGTGACTTAATCTTTTTCTTCTCCATTGATAAACTAAAGCTTATGATAGGAGCAACCTCATAAATGTGTTATACAAATTAAATGTATGAATGCATGCAATGCCCTTTAAAAAAAGCCCGGGAGCAAAGTAAGAACTCCATAATGGTAGAGATTTTTGTTATGATTAAAGTTAATATTTGTTTTAGGAGAAACAAGAGGATTTAAATAATTATAGGACAATAAACACTGGGGACTACTAGAGGGGGACATGGGGTGGGAAGGGCTTGAAAAGTTAACTATTGGGTACTATGCTCACTACCTGGGTGATGGGGTTAATCCCACCCCAACCCCACCATCATGAAATATACCCAGGTAACAAACCTGCGCATGTACCCCCCGAATCTAAAACATTATTTTAAAAATGAAAAATAAATACATAAATACAGGCAAAGTACTCTGGGCATTCAAAGGAGGCAGAGATTCCTTTCTTCCAAATGTCACCAGAATGCCCCCCTCCTTCCTCCATTATTGTCTCAGAAGGTCACTTACCTGCTGAAGAGTTTGAGTTTATAGTCACACTGCCCCTTAGTTTCTTAGGTCCACTCCATAAAGAATCCTTCAGCAAGCTAATCTCTTCGAGACCTGACTTCTTACTGCAATATATGTAAAATGTCTGGTACATAATTAGTAATCCATGCATTTTTTTTTCTTTTCTTTTCTTTTTTGAGATGGAGTCTCGCTCTGTCGCCCAGGCTGGAGTGCAGTGGCGCCATCTCGGCTCACTGCAAGCTCCACCTCCCGGGTTAACGCCATTCACCTGTCTCAGCCTCCCGAGTAGCTGGGACTACAGGTGCCGCCACCACGCCCGGCTAATTTTTTGTATTTTTAGTAGAGACAGGGTTTCACCGTGTTAGCCAGGATGGTCTCGACCTCCTGACCTCGTGATCCGCCTGCCTCAGCCTCCCCACCCTCATGCCTGGGATTACAGTCATGAGCCACCACACCCGACCATACTGGTTTCTTATTAAAAGGCCTATTTTAATAGAATATGAGGCTGATTGAATGCTGTTTTGGGGTGTTAGGAGAAAAGAAGGCCTGAAAAATCAGAGACAGTTTGCTCAGATGAAAATAATTCAGTTGAATTTACTAAAAGATAAACAGTAAATTGGAAAATATAATAAGGATTATTCAAAACATATTAGTCATGTTTAGTGACCTAAAAAATGTAAGTACTGTATGTATAACCTATGATGAGAAAAATGTCTAACTTTGGGGTCTTCAATGTTTTCAATGATCACTCTGATTTTCATTTTAAAAATTATTTCAATATGTGTGTATGACTTTTTGTGAAAATACTCCCACAGGGATTGGGAATACTGATTATTTTTCTCTCTGTGATCATTAACAATGGAAATGGCTATTTCAGACCAGGAAAAGCAACCAAGTTCATGATGATAACTCTACAGTGTAGCATTATCGAGCTATCTATCTATCTATCTATCTATCTATCTATCTATCTATCTATCTATCTAATATATATATGGCTTATACATCTATATGGTTTATATATATGATTATATATCTGTATGGTTTATATATATATGGTGTGTGTATATAAATATATATAAACTCCCCCACACAGTGACTTTTAGTAAAATGAAGTATTTTGTTAGTGACAATTTTTTTCCAATTATAAGAGAAGTAAGCTTTTGAAAATTCAGTAATAGCACAGTAAAATAAAAAGAAATTGACAATAACAGAAAAGCTCAGGGAAATAATAAAAATATATTAGTAAAATATTTATAGTGTAATATAAATACATTATTTTATGTTTTTATATACTTCATAAACTTATTTGTATACTTTATACATTACATATTTTATATTACATATAAATAATGTATATTTATATAAGTATATGATTTTATATATGATTATATATAAAATACATAATTATCTATAAATATACATTCATATATTATACTATTTCATTTATATATTTATTTCTATATCCTTTATATAGTTGATTTATGTTTACATATTTTATATTCTATATGCTTATTTTACTATTTTGCTCTTTATTATTTATTTTTTTAGTCTCGTTAAACACTGTTAACCTTTCAGATCATTGTTATGTTTTCTCAGACTTATGGAATTCTAGTCTATGAACTGGCTAACGCTTATTCACTCAAGTGCCAGATTGTCTCGGTTTTAATTTCATGTCTGCCATTTACAGCTTGTGTGATCTTGAGCAAGTTATGTAACATCTCTGCACCTCAGTTTCACATTCAAAAACTGGAATAACAATAATGCTTAGCTCACAGAGTTGTTTTAAGGATGAAAATAGTTTTTAAGTAAGAGCAGAAGACCTGAAAGGACCTGTGGCGTGGAGAGTCGGCTACCATCACTAAGTTCTTAACTCCCCCAGACTGGGTTCTTTTGCTTGCCTCTTCATGGTATCTGGAGATTACTCTCTTCTTTCTCTAGAAAAGCTATTCATTAAACAGGTAACATTTTATGTAGAATTGCTAGGTGTTTGCAGTCGGAGGGTTTCATGTTAGCCAAGGTTGGCATCTTGCTGAATATGGAATCCATTGAGGATATTTCTCATATCTACATTGGGACAGAACTTCTACCACTGTTACATGTAAAAGTTTATGTTAGTTTAACTTATTTTCTTTTACTGTGTGGACCTTTTGCTACAGGCCCAGTATGTATTTATTTATGCCTGCAAATGATCCCCAATGTCCATGTATTTAATAGAATGATTACACGGCATTTATTCTTAGGAATAACGTGAGTTAATTTATAACGTATAGAATAACAGCGGCATCTACTAAAGACATGATGCTGACAAGATTACATTTAAAGTGTTAATGTGAGTGGTCAGAAAGTGCTTGCTCTCTTCTAAATTCGCATCAAAAGGGGAATCCGAATCTTCATTACAATTCACCATGATTGTCTGCTGAGAGCTTTCAAGCCCCACACTCTCCTTACCCTTCTGCCAACACTTGAAAGCTGGTAAGAAACCTAGGTCATCCCTTCCTCCTTTAGGATGCCAGACAGCTCAAATCTTTCAAGACCCTGCCAATAGAGAGAACCTGCACCCCAACCCCACCTTTTAATCTCATTACCAGTCTCCTTTCCCTGTTCTTTCAAGCCATTGTTGGACCTGACTGGAAGTTTCTCTGCCCTCCTCATAAAACCTCATTATGTGAGTAATAATATTCTCCTGGCTTAGTTCAAATTCATTGTGTTGTATCCTGCAGTTAATTATCTGTTTGCAAATGATAATAATTTGCAAAGGAAATTACTTGCAAGTGTGGCATCATCTGCAAAAATTTTGAGTGGGGAGTTCACCAATGTTTTTGAAGTGACCACAGCTGGTAGAGTAATTAGAGGGGGAAGAAATTATTTTAAGGAGAAAAGAATGAATCTAGTTTTGGTGGTAATGGTTCTGAAGCGATTTGGGTATATATAATCGTTGTCACAAATACAGTGGGAGATTGGGAGCGATGTCTGGGCAGGTGGCAGCTTCGATTCATCAGCATACAGGTGGAATCAAGGGTCTGGAGAAGATGAGATCACCTAGGGGGTACACACAGTGAGAAGAAAAGAGGGCCGGGCCCATTGCATCAGCTGAAATCTACTTCTATATTATTCACTCCTCCCTTTTCAATATGGACTTTATTCTCGATAATTTTTTGGTTTTTCTTGTGCTTGACTTAACTTCAACCTAAAATGAAGTAACAGATTAATGTTAATCTTTATCTTTTAGGTCAATCCTTAAAAATCCTGGTGTCCACATCATAAGCAGGCAACTAAATTTAAAATTTCAGGACTGCAACACACACATTAGTAACTTTAAAATTTCCTTATGTGAATTCAATGTGCATCGAAGGTTCAGAAAAACCACTGTAGGTGAATTGAAATTAGTAGAAGTATAGGATATACTTCTTTAGAAGAGAACATACACTTTCTGACCACTCACGCTAACACTTTAAATGTAAACTTGTTAGCATATTATTTTTAGTGGGTGCTTCTACAACTAGAGGATAGACTTCTACTAGGTTTTGATTTTTAAAATTTTAAATGTATTTCACATCTTGTTTTGGAGTGGATTTAAGTATTTTATGTGGCTAACTAAATTATAATTAATTATATGGTTAATTAAAATATAAGTGCTGCCTTATCAATGAATTAACTTTTATCAAATTAAAATAGTAGGTCTTAATATGCCCATTTTATAGTTAGGAAAATTGAGGCTGAGAGAGATAAGGTCACTTTCCAAATATACACAACTAGTGACTGACGGAGAAGTAATTTAAAACCAAGTTTGTCTGGTTACTGCCATAAATTAATTTACCTAACAGCATAGCTCAGTGCTTCACAGGATAGGAATCTAGGATTTTGAATATTTTTTTCATAAAGTACCTGGAACTTACCCCATATTCAGTTTAACCTTCTCTCAAAATGCATGTAAAGTAATATTAAATTACAGCATTTCCAAATAAGGCATGATTTCATATGCATTTTATAGAATTTAGAGGTGTTTATGAAAATGTGACCCATAGCCTAAGAATCTTATTATAAGGGTAATTTTCCTTCTTTTTAAGTAAAAGTTCAAATTTTTTTGCCAAACAGCCTTGGGCATTTAAAAATCTGTTAGAATGTCTTCCCATATTCATATCTTCGATTTCTGAGAAACAATCATAGCTTTCGATAACTTTAGCATTAATTTCTGACCTCTGGTAACAACAGAGTCGACCTTCTGGTTATTCTTCTCTCACTAGTAGGAAATCCCCAGAGTTTCTTTTTTATGAAACAGCTAAAAAACATTTAGTTCGACTGCCATCAAAATATCATCTATTCAGTGGTTGTTACTCAACTCCAGTGCCCTTAAATTCTCTAAATCTGAGGATCATGATTTAATAAGGGAAGATCAGGCTCTTCCTGGAACGTTTTCAGTGGAGGATTAGCTATAGTGGTTTAGGATAATGGGATGATTCATGTGCTAGATTGAGTTTATAACTTTGCATCTTTATAGAAGTTTTACTTAGATTATAAAATTTCTTGGAAAACAATAGAAGTGTAATTCTAGAAAAATACAGGAACCACATATTTCAAATAATTGGATTTTGGTTTAAAATAATGGTCAATTCGCTATTTCTGATGTTAAGAATGACTTAAATTTTGGGACATATATTTCTTTAGACCACAGAATAAATGTGCTGTAAATAATTTTTCTCCAAAAAAGGTTTCTTAGTCCAGAGTTGAGTATGAAAGGCAAAAATGGTACACTGAAAGTGTTTGAAATTGTTCAAATTAAGAGAAAAATTTCTTCATCAGAAAGGTATGAGAGATAAATAAAAAATAAAAAATTGTAAAAAATAAGAGAAAACCTTTCTTGTTTTTCTTCAAATGTGATTTTTCCAAATTTCTTCAGAATGTTTCAGAAATCTTTATCTACCCTCCTCTGAGATAGAAAAGCTAAGAATACTAAGTAGCTAGAAGTTAGGAAATTCAATACTAGAGGTTGTCCTGAGTGAAGAGTTGTGTTGATGAATTTGGTGTTTACTACTGCAAAATCCTGGATAGAGGGAGTTATGTTGATTTATCTAAATAGTCATTCCCTCTGTCTGCCACTGATTGGTCCAGAAGCCTTAGAGCTGAGCCAGTTGGTGCATAGCGTGGCCTGGACATCATGTGAATTGGTTTAAATGCTTCAAAGAGTGCTCGGAAGGGAACAAGCAGTAATAGTAGTAATAGTTTCTTTCTTTCTTTTTCTTTTTTTTTTTTTTTTTGGAGATGGAGTCTCACTTTGTTGCCCAGGTTGGAGTGCAGTGGCACGATCTCGGCTCCCTGCAACCTCCACCTCCCAGATTCAAGTGATTCCCCTGCCTCAGCCTCCCAAGTAGCTGGGATTACAGGCACGTGCCACCATTCCTAGCTAATTTTTGCATTTTTAATAGAGACAAGGTTTCACCATGCTGGCCAGGCTGGTCTCGAACTCCTGAACTCGTGATCTACCCACCTCAGCCTCCCAAAATGTTGGAATTACAGGCATAAGCCACCGCACCTGGATCTATAGAAATAAGGCCTAGAAAATTTTTTTAGCTATCTTCTACCTGCGTGTTGATGTTGTCAACACACAGAGAGAGCAGAGAAGAAAATCTAGAGAAATGGAGTCAGAACCTTGACTAAATCATGATTGATCATTCCCAATCAGTGAACATTTTAGTTATATTCTCTATTATTTCAGACAATTTAAATTAGATGTTTCTGTTACTTGTGTCCAACGCATGACTTTTGGATATAATGTCACTGTGTTTCCACAGCTTAGCTGTATAAAATATGAGTCGAAATGCCTTCCCTGAGCAATTTGTAGATTGCTTTCTTACATTGACTATTGTTGTAGAGAATACACCTTACAAGTTACCTGATATTTTTCTTCATTAACGATAGTATTTTTCTTCATATTTAAAAGTACAATAATTTTACCAGTGCATATTGATTGCTCTGTAACAATTTTCCCCAAGAATATGTGTGTCCTTTCACATACAGATTTAATTCATTTTTTAAGTTTAGAAAGTTTTCTTCTAGAATACATCTAAATACATTTCATTTCTTTTTTTCTCAATTATGTGTATTTTAGATCTTCTTTTCCTAATATATCTATACATTTTCAATTCTTTTAAACTTATGTAAATAAATTAGAAATTAATAACAAATGTAGAAAACAACAACACTGCTACACTGTTACTTCAAATTTTAAAAAATCCTTAAAACAATTTTTAGAGTAAAAATAAATTCAAATATAAAATGTTTAGAAAATAACAATAGCAGTAACAACATATAGTAACCTATGTGTAGAAGTATCCAAAAGTAGAACTCATTCAGAATCTTAAATATACATTAAGAACAAAACATTACAAATGAATAAAATTGAAATGAGAGATTTAGAAAAGAGAAAAAACTCAACTTAAACAATTATGAAAGACTATATTATTAAAAATAAAATATAAATTTATAAATAAAATCAGAAAAAACTAATAAAATAAAATTCTACAGACTAGTAAGTGAAATCAATAGTTGGCCCTATCAGCAAGCACTGGATAACAGTACTGCCAAAAAAAAAAAGAGTTGGCACTATTAGAAAAGCAATGATAATTTAACATACGAGAGGTCAACCTAATCAAGGAAAAAGGAGAAATACTGTAATGAAGAAATAAAGTACACAGTAAAGTCAATTATGAAATACCACTTTATACAATTCTATGAAAAAATTTTGAAAACTTTGATGAAGCTGAGGAGCAAATAAAATATAAATAACCAAATTGAAAGTTTAAATGTCTCACATTGCTAAAGATGGTATCATGATGAATTTTGTCAGATCTTCAAAAAACAACGCCAATTTTATTTTCATAATACCAGATCATGAAATAGAAATCACCCTTCCAGATTCTTTTTACAAAGTCAAGCCACCATTTATAATAGACCCTGTGAAAGATAACATAAGAAAATAAAACTTTAAACCATCTTGTATCTGTCATGTTTCCATCAGGAGAGAAAGACCAGTATGAATTAAGGGGTAAAAAAGTTATTATAGGAATTAGACTTGACACAGTGTTGGGGAAGCTGGATGGAGGGTAGCTGAAAGTTGAGCTAGGGAGTTGGGATATCAGAGGCATCACCAGCCTGTTAGTATGAGTAGCCCAGCACATTTAGTTGCTGAAAGGGAGCCAGGAAGGGTTGGCTGGAGAAGTCTACAGACAGCTGTTCCTTCTGAGCTCCTGCAGCCACATGTCTGGTGATGGGCCTGCAGTGACGGTTGGCCAGCAGAGCCAGCAGCGAAGATGAAGACATCCACGCAGAGTAGAAGAGAGTGAAGACAAGCTGGAACCTGCCAGGTAACCCTGTGCCTCTCCTTTACATGTAACCACGATGATCTTCAAATCATAACAGTCATTGCTTCACTTGCACCTACCAAATATCACAAAAATTCTTCTTTTGGCCAATTCTAACAAAGTGCAGTACAAAGAAGGGGATGCTGAGGACATTCCTTCCAACTAAATCAAGTTGGCACTTAGCATAGTCTACCTCTTCATTATGGCATTAGCATAGAGCTTTTTCAACCATATTTAACTTCCAAATAAAGGCAGCAACAAAATCATGCTTTTGCCTAATATGATGCAATTATACCTATAAAACCAAACAACACAATAGCATTCTCTCCAGAAAAGATGCACACAGGTCGGGCACAGTGGCTCATGCCTGTAATCCCAGCACTTTGAGATGCCGAGGTGGGCGGATCACGAGGTCAGGAGTTCAAAACCAGCCTGACCAACATGGTAAAACCTCGTCTCTACTAAAAATACAAAAATTAGCCAGGAGTGGTCGCTGGCGCATGCCTGTAGTCCCAACTACTCAGCAGGGTGAGGCAGGAGAATTACTTGAACCTGGGAGGCAGAGGTTACCGTGAGCCGAGATTGCACCACTGCACTCCAGCCTGGGAGACAGAGTGAGACTCTGTCTCAAAAAAAAAAAAAAAAAAGAGAAAAAAAAATAAAAAGATTGCTCACAGTCCTATGTCACATTACCCACCTTTGCATGATACACACTTCTCTTCTAGTTGAGTCATATTCCCCTTTGCTATTCGGTAACATAAATAGTGAGAGATAAGTGTAACCACTATTAACATATCTGATATAGTAGAAGAACGAAATGTGACAAAATTAGAGAAATAATCAATAAATATATTCACTCTTTCATATACACACATATTTAAAACACAGTAAGAAAGAAATACTCAACTACTGCAGCCCTTGTTTCAAACTAGTCAATTGGTTGTAACTGACTATTATGTTTCTTTTTCCATACCCACTCCATATTCCTTTTGCCCTCGCAAACACCTCTGCTGGTTAGGTTCCTTACCTGGTAGGGTGAAACATATCTTCGTTTCTTATTCACTAATATGAATTGCTATATGTTTTCATGGGCCTTTATCTTAAGACATGGGGACTATTGAGAATTTAAAGGATCTTCTAAATGTCTCCCTGACCTCATTGGATGATAGCAACCAGTTTCTCCTTCATAATCACATTTCATTACCTCTGCCAGTAGTCGAACTTCTTTGTTATTGATTGAGTGGTGTGAGGACCCCAAGTAGTCAGGTAGCAATTTTGGTTTCTACTTCAATAGAATCATTGATGTGCCCATTGGTGAATACATTCCTTCTTTGGAAACCAGACCTCTAGAGAAGCAAAGCCCAAAATTGAGGGTAAAACAAACAAAATCCTGTTAGTGAATCATACAGATAATGAAGAGAGGAGTCACTCTGGCTTCTACCTTTTGATTCTTGTACCCATAATCCCAAACTAGCACCAGTATATTGATTGGTGATTAAGAGTATATATCATATACTGGTAAAAGCATCCCAGACCTGTAAAGTATTGTCACCCAACTGAATTTTCAAAAGTCCTTTCTACGATAATTTTTCACATTTGCAAATACAGAAAACCATAAAGATGGCAATTTACATAATCCTTGTGGAAGGCCATCAAGTAGTGGTAACCACAATTACACTTTTGGCATATGTTCTGGTTATGTGTGTGTTGACGGAATGTGGAAGTATCTGGTCTATGTACCTCTATAAAAATTGCTTTCTATATGTATGTTTATCCATCCTTTACCAATGACATATTAAAATGTTCATTGCAAGTTGCTTTTACCAGAACGGCTCTTTGTTGGGGGAAAGGCCAAGTTCTTAGGCAAAAACTTTTGTTTCCATTTGCATTTTTGATTAGGAGAGGATGAACAATTTTTCATGCTTTTAAACTAGTTGTAATTATTTGTCAATTATCAGCTTCCTTTTTTCTCATTTATTAGGATCCTGTATTCACTAGTCCTTCATATGACCTCTCTAAATAAACATAGTGAGAGTCTAGGTGTTCCGTTTTTTTAAATTTTTTTATGGGGGTGCATATTGTAGAATATGTTTTTACATTTACTGTACCACAGCTTTTTTATTTCTTTATAACTTATAAAACTAAAAAGTCATCTTTATCGTTCAAAGGACTGACATTCAATTTCATATTGCCTAAATTTTTATGGTTTGATTTTCTATATTTAATACTTGAATCTATATGTTATGCAAATTTCTAAAATACATATAATAAAGATGTTGTCTCCTTTCAGTGTTTATTCTATGACTTGGTATACTTTCTGGGAGTGTGTTTCTGTATTTGTGTGATCATGTGGCATTAACCAAAACTCTTTATTTTTAAATATTTATTTATTTATTTATTTATTTATTTATTTATTTATTTTGAGAGTGAGTCTTGCTCTCTTGCCTAGGCTGGAGTGCAGTGGTATGATCTCAGCTCACTGCAACCTCCTCCTCCCAGGTTCAAGCGATTCTCCTGCCTTAGCCTCCCGAGTACCTGGGATTACAGGCACGGGCCACCATGCTTGGCTAAGTATTGTATTTTTAGTAGAGATGGGGTTTCATTATGTTGATCATGCTGGTCTCAAACTCTTGACCTCGTGATCCACCTGCCTTGGCCACCCAGAGTGCCAGGATTACAGATATGAGCCACCATGCCCGACCAGAAATTCTAAACAAATATTAAATAATATAGCTGATACAAAATGAGTTTTTTTACTATTTTAGTAGCAAATATTTTATTTGTTTCAGCCAATTGGCTAGGCAATCATTTTAGATGATTTTTTTATATTTTATGTTTTCTACTCCAGACTTATCTTGTTAGGGAGCAATTTTACCCAAAATGTGCGATTTCAAATGGTACTTCATGTGGATTCTCTTTATGATTTTGATATGATCTTACAGTTTAAACAATATTATAAAAGAAATGTTGGCTGCCATTGAAATGATTTTATCTTTTAAAAATATTAAATTTAATTTCATACAGTATGCTTATTTTTCCTTTAAAAACAATGACATATTACTAAGACAATGAGACTAATTGCACATTAGTATCTCAAGAATCAATAATATAACAATGTCTACAGTAACTAGGATGCAAAATTAATGTATTTATCGTTATCTTTTACTTTCCATTGTTTAAACAGCATTTAAAAGTGAACAGTATTTCTCAAGAATATCCAGTGTCTTAGTTCCAGTTACTCTAACAAAGTGCCATAAACTGGGTGGCTGATAATGAAATTTGTTTCTCACCATTTGGAAGCTGGAGTTTGAGAGCAGTGTGTCAGTAAGGTCAGCGTCTGGTGAGGGCTCCCTTCTGGGTTGCAGGCTGCAGGCTTCTGGTTCTATGGAGAACAAGGTTCCAGGGCAGAAAGACATTGAACTAGCTCTTGGGCCTCTTCTAATTGGGACGCTAATTTCATTCATAAGGGCTCTACCATCATGAACTGATTACCCCCTACAAGCCCACCTCCAAACACCATCACATTGAAATTAGAGTTTCAACATACGAAGTTTGGAATGACAGAAACATTCACTCCAAGGCGTATCAACAAAAATAAGTGTGTCTTTGCATATAATTTATGGAGTTTTTTTTAATTATACTTTAAGTTCTAGGGTACATGTGCACAATGTGCAGGTTTGTTACATATGTTTACATGTGCTATGTTGGAGTGCTGCACCCATTAACTCATCATTTACATTAGGTATTTCTCCTAATGGTATCCCTCCCACCTCCCCCTACCCATGACAGGCCCTGGTGTGTGATGTTCCCCGCCCTGTGTCCAAGTGTTCTCATCATTCAATTCCCACCTATGAGTGAGAATATAAGGTGTTTGGTTTTCTGTCCTTGCGATAGTTTGCTCAGAATGATGGTTTCCAACTTAATCCGTTTCCCTACGAAGGACATGGACTCATCCTGTTTTATGACTGCATACTATATCAAGGTGTATATGTGTCACATTTTCTTAATCCAGTCTATCATTGATGGACATTTGGGTTGGTTCCAAGTCTTTGCTATTGTGAATGGTGCCACAATAAACATACATGTGCATGTATCTTTATAGTAGCATGATTTATAAGCCTTTGGGCATATACACAGTAATGGGATCGCTGGGTCAAATGGTATTTCTAGTTCTAGATCCTTGAGGAAAGGATTCAGACCTAGAACAACCATTGAGGAATCACCACACTGTCTTCCACAATGGTTGAACTAGTTTACACTCCCACCAACAGTGTAGAAGTGTTCCTATTTCTCCACATCCTCTCCAGCACCTGTTGTTTCTTGACTTGTTCACGATCGCCATTCTAATTGGTGTAAGATGGTATCTCATTGTGGTTTTGATTTGCATTTCTCTGATGACCAGTGATGATGAGCATTTTTTTCATATGTTTGTTGGCTGCATAAATGTCTTCTTTTGAGAAGTGTCTATTCATATCCTTCACCCACTTTTTGATGGGGTTGATTTTTTTTCTTGTAAATTTGTTTAAGCTTTTTGTAGATTCTGGATATTAGCCCTTGGTCAGATGGGTAGATTGCAAAAATTTTCTCCCATTCTGTAGGTTGTTTTTTCACTCTGATGGTAGTTTCTTTTTCTGTGCAGGAGCTCTTTAGTTTGATTAGATCCCATTTGTCTATTTGGGCTTTTGATGCCATTGCTTTTGGTGTTTTAGTCATGGAGACCTTGCCTATGCCTATGGCCTGAATGGTATTGCCTAGGTTTTCTTCTAGGCTTTTTATGGTTGATTTTAGGTCTACCATTTAAGTCTTTAATCCATCTTGAATTAATTGCTGTATAAGGTGTAAGGAAGGGATCCAGTTTCAGCTTTATACCTATGGCTAGCCAATTTTCCCAGCACTATTTATTAAATAGGGAATATTTATATTAAATATTTATGTTAAGTATTTAATATTTATATTAAATAGGGAATCCTTTCCCCATTTCTTGTTTTTGTTAGGTTTGTCAAAGATCAGATAGTTGTAGACATGTGGTGTATTTCCAAGGCCTCTGTTCTGTTCCATTGGTCTATATCTCTGTTTTGGTACCAGTACCATGCTGTTTTGGTTAATGTAAGTATGTAGTATAGTTTGAAGTCAAGTAGCATGATGCCTTCAGCTTTGTTCTTTTTGCTTAGGATTGTCTTACAGTGCAGATCTTTTTTTGGTTCCATATGAACTTTAAAGTAGTTATTTCCAATTCTGTGAAGAAAGTCATTGGTAGCTTGATGGGGATGGCATTGAATCTATAAATTACCTTGAACATTATGGCCATTTTCACGATATTGATTCTTCCTATCCATGAGCATGTAATGTTCTTCCATTTGTTTGTGTCCTCTTTTATTTCGTTGAGCAATGGTTTGTAGTTCTCCTTGAAGAGGTCCTTGACATCCCTTGTAAGTTGGATTCCTAAGTATTTTATTCTCTTTGTAGCAATTGTGAATGGGAGTTCACTCATGATTTGGCTCTCTGTTTGTCTGTTATTGGTATATTAGAATGTTTGTGATTTTTGCACACTGATTTTGTATCCTGAGACTTTGCTGAAGTTGCTTATCAGCTTAAGGAGATTTTGGGCTGTGACTATGGGGTTCTCTAAATATACAATGATGTCATCTGCAAACAGGGACAATTTGACTTTCTCTTTTCCTAATCGAATACCCTTTATTTCTTTCTCTTGCCTGATTGCCCTGGCCAGAACTTCCAACACTATGTTGAATAGGAGTGGTGAGAGAGGGCATCCTTGTCTTGTGCCCGTTTTCAAAAAGAATGCTTCCAATTTTTGCCCATTCAGTATGATATTGGCTGTGGGCTTGTCATAAATAGCTCTTATATTTTGATATATGTTCCATCAATACATAGTTTATTGAGAGTTTTTAGCATGAAGAGCTGTTGAATTTTGTTGAAGGCCTTTTCTGCATATATTGAGATAATCACGTGGTTTTTGTCTTTGGTTCTGTTTATGTGATGGATTACGTTTATTGATTTGCATATGTTGATCCAGCCTTGCATCCCAGGGATGAAGCTAACTGGATCTTGGCGGATAAGCTTTTTGATGTGCTGCTGGATTCGGTTTGCCAGTATTTTATTGAGGATTTTCACGTCAATGTTCATCAGGGATATTGGTCTAAAATTCTCTTTTTTTGGTCATGTCTGTGCCAGGCTTTGGTATCAGGAAGATGCTGGCCTCATAAAATGAGTTAGGGAGGATTCCCTCTTTTTCTATTGATTGGAATAGTTTCAGAAAGAATGGTACCAGCTCCTCTTTGTACCTCTGTTTGAATTTGGCTGTGAATCCATCTGGTCCTGGACTTTTTTTTGGTTGGTAAGCTATTAATTATTGCCTCAATTTCAGAGCCTGCTATTGGTCTATTCAGAGATTCAGCTTCTTCCTGATTTAGTCTTGGGAGGGTGTATGTGATCAGGAATTTATCCATCTCTTCTAGATTTTCTAGTTTATTTGCATAGAAGTGTTTACAGTATTCTCTGATGGTAGTTTGTATTTCTGTGGGATGAGTGGTGATATCTCCTTTATCATTTTTTATTGCATCTATTTGATTCTTCTCTCTTTTCTTCTTTATTAGTCTTGTTAGTGGTCTATCAATTTGGTTGATCTTTTCAAACAACCAGCTCCTGGATTCATTTTTCTGAAGGGTTTTTTTATGTCTCTATCTCCTTCAGTTCTGCTCTGATCTTAGTTATTTCTTGTCTTCTGCTAGCTTTTGCGTTTGTTTGCTCTTGAGATATTTTAAGAGTATAAATCTTCATCAGAACCAAGTAAATATATTACAGATATGAAATATACATATATGAAAATAGAGAATATTAAAAGGCATAGTTTACTGAAGATTTATTCGACATTTTAAAAATCTTGAAAAGGCCACTAAAATTTAAAAAGGATATGTACATATATAATGATGCAAAGTTGTCTCATACTACATAAAGCTTTGTGCCAAATCTATGAAAACTCAGGGGATTAAACAAAATTAATCAGAGGCTTATAAAATTACCTAAATCATCTCCCCTTATGGTGCATAAAGTTTACAATATAAATATAGTCTCCAGTTGGAGACAGTTTCATAAGTATTTGTTGGAACAACCTGTGTCAAACAATTTTTCTTTTACCAATTCATCTAATTTCTTCGTGATCATAAGCCTTCTGAACCATGAGAACATTCTGGAATCACAAGTATGTGGTCTCCAAACACCTTTACAGTAGAAACTTCTGTCCTGTGAACTTCCTCTGAGGATTGCATACCTGTCAAATCTTCTATAATTATAGAAGGGCTTCCGTAGGAGGTAAGTTCAAGCACTGCTGTGGTGTTTTATTTTGGTGATGTTTCCTTACAGATTTCTAAAATTTACTTTTCTTTGTGTAGTTTTCTTCCTATTCTGCTTTCCAGTAATTTGATTTTTTAAACTCTACACTTGACTTATTAAAGTATAATTAAGGTTATAATATATCACTATCTACATAAATCCTAAAATGAATGTTGAGCAGACTTTATGAAAGTAAAGGGAATCAATACTTGTGTTTTTAATTTCCATACCTACACTGACCTCTTCCTTTTCAATGATCTTTGTTTATCTACCTAGCGTTTAACCTTTTAGATACATCTCTCTTTTGAATGTGTAAGTTTTAATTTTCACTTTCTTCTCTTGGTCTCTTTCCTTCTCTCTTTATTTTGCGTAAAGATTGTTACAGTTGTTTGAACCCTTTCTAAGATGTATCCCTTTGTGTGTAACTGGTTCCAAAGCTCATTGCAATAATTTTTCTGTTGTGAATTCTAATATTTGATTCTTCAATATGATATTTGTACATCTTTTCAAGCAATTTTAGATTCAGAAACTATATTTTTGTCATATTTTCTCCAAGACCTTGCACATTTGAGAATATCTTTTTCTTTACATCTGTATATGAATTTAACTAGGGTACAATTTCTTAGTTTTCCCTTCTTTCAACTCACTGTTTTGTGGGATTTGTTGGTTTGTAGGAAGAAAATTATTAAAAATATCTTAATTTTGATCTCTGCAGATAACTTCTTCATATATGCAGTCAGAAGTTTTGTTTGAAATTTAAATAATTGTTCAAGTTATGTCTCCAGGTCACCTTAATGAAATCTGACAGCAATATAATGAAACTTGAGATCTTCATGCTGAAACTAACACTTATCAGTTGGACCTCTCTATACTCTATAACATATTTTATTTCCTCTCCCTTTAGTGCAGTTCATTTAACGTCTTTCTCAAGTTAGTCTTCTACTTCCCTGAATTTGATTTTCTGCCAGCGTACTGCTCTTCTCTCGACCTGGATGGTTTTTCCAGTATAGTGTTAGATAGTTACACTGTGGTTCCACTTTTGCCAACAGACTAATCCCATAGTCTAAACCCCAGTAGCAATGTCTTCAGCTTGTGGGTGGTACTGGCTTCTTGCTGTTGGTATTCTGTGGGTTGCCTCATAAGCCTTTTTTTTTTTTTTTTACTTCATGGTATTTTATCACCTGTGTATAAACAATTACAGCAAATCTCTTCTGTTTTAAATATTTCATAAGGTTTCTGTTTTCCTGGTTGGACCCTGACTAATACAACTTCCCAGTGTTCTTGCTGGTAGAACTCCCTGAACCAGAGCCAGCATTGCTTGTACTGCAGTGATGCTGGTGCCATCTTGTTTTTTGCTTTTGTTTTTATGGCACTAGAACAGGTTAAAGAAGAATCCATAGAAAAAGAAATGCCTGATATACCTCTAACTATTTTCTCTTGGTGTCCTGGTTTGGTATCTATCAGTAGCACTCACTGGTGGATTCCTTCCCTTCTTTATTTCTTAGTCATGCTGCTTTGTTTCAGGAAATACTAGATACTAATATTACTAGTGCTGTAATTAATGGGAAAGCCTCCCAAATTCTTATATATACCTGTTTTCTTTTTATATATATATTTCTTTTCTTAAAATAGTGACTTAAATGACACTACATCTCATTCACTATATGACAGGGGTACAAACAATTTTCCAAAAACTATGTCCCTGGACCACTTAACAGAAGTCTCAAAATGGGTTGCAAGCACCAACAACAACAAAAAGCCAACAAATCCAGGCAGAACTTTAGTGTTTTGTTTTTGTTTTTTGTTTTTTGTTTTTTGAGGAGCAGTCTCGCTCTGTTGCTCAGGCTGGAGTGCAATGGCACGATCTTGGTTCACTGCAACCTCTGCCTCCCGGGTTCAAGCAATTCTCCTGCCTCAGCCTCCCAAGTAGCTGAATTACAGGCGCCAGCCAACATGCCTAGCTAAGTTTTGTATTTTTGGTAGAGGCAGGTTTCGCCATGTTGGCCAGGATGGTCTTGAACTCCTGACCTCAGGTGATCTGCCTGCCTCAACCTCCCAAAGTGTTGAAATTACAGGCATGAGCCACCACACCCAGTTAGATTTTCATATTACCAAAATTAGAAAAATGTTTTCAGCATTAGAGTTTACATTCATCTCACTGTGTTTCTGCCTGGATTCCCTTTTATTGAACTAAATCACCCTCTATTGACTCAGTACGTAAATCCTTTAAAGACTTTTGACAATTATGTTCTCCTAGAAGTCTTTAGCCAAGGACTGCATACTTTATTTCTTTCCTCTCACTATATAAATCAATCCCTCTAGGCTCTTAATTGTATTTGCTGTTCTTTTTTGAACTCCTTCCAGTTCCCCAGAGTTTGTAAACAGAAAAAGAGAAAAAGAGCTCTCTCTCTAAGTGAGTTCCAGTTCAGGTATACTTTTTGCTCGGTAACATGATGGGCCACCCAGATGATTTTTAGTTTTCCCCCCTGAATCCTCATAGCATTTCAGTTTCATCTAATTTACTGTGAGCTGAATGCTTTCCAATTGTTTCTCTTCCATTGAATGTCTGTTTCTGATTAATTTTCTACAGAGATGTTCCTTCACATTATTTCAAGTTGAATCTCATTTTCTTATTTTTTCACCATGTTTCAAACTTCTTTAGGCTTTTCTTTTTCTAATTTTCCATCTGTCTGGGTGCTCAGTGTCCCTCTATATTGAGAAACCTCTGCATATTTTATCAAAGCTTCATTCATTCCTGATTGTATGAAGATGTTTTTAAAAGACTGAACATGAGGCAAATTATCATGTACACAGTCATTCTCAGTTAGCATCCTCTTCTGCCGACGTGGTGTTTGCTGGCATTCAATCACTCTACAATTTCAAGTCATTCTAAAACAATAACAAACATGAGACTATGAAGTTCTCACCCTCCTCCTTTTTCTCCTCTTTAATTTTTAATGTAGTCCTTTAGCCCCTAGGATTTCTTTCTATCTGTGAAACTTGGGGCTTATCCAAATAAAGTTGGGTCCATGATGATTTGCTAATAAATGTCACTAAGCTTCTGATTACATTTCTGAATATTAAGCCACGCTCCGCTGGAGGCTGCATGGATTTGGGCCATTCTGAAATAGACAACATTCCATAGAGATCCAAGGTGTTCAGTGAGAAATGTCAAAGCTTCTATACCAATGATTTTCCCATGATCCACACTCTCATTTTGTAAATTAACCTGACAGCACTGCGACTTTTTTTCCCACAGAAACCAGGGAACTCCCCTTTTGTAGAGAAAATAAAACTTAGACATATAAAGAATATATTCATATAATAAACGGTATCATAGTTCTGGACAGAATCTCAAATGGTATGCAGACCAGCTCACTATCTTCAGGTAGAAACTTACCTTTTTCATACAATCATGTGAATATTATTTTCAAAACTTACCGTCACAAGGTACTGTGCCTCTTGAGATTTAAAAAAAAAAAAAAAAAGATCCTGCCCTCTAGGAACTCACAGTTCACCCTGACTAACCAAAATACCCCACAGTCCAGAGGAAAGAGTAACTGAAAGCCAAGATGGCCTCGCTCAGGGGTACAGAGGGCAAGGCAGCAGAAACGAGATCAATATTCTGAGTGCTCTTGCATCTGTTAGTTTGTCACAAAACACACTTTCCTCACTTGAATGTAAGACATGAAAAATGTTCAGCATTCACCGTGCATGAGGATGTTTTTAGTGCTACAATATGGGAAAGGATAATAGAGTTCAGTAGTTCTCGAGTTTGTGTGTGATTGAATCTTAAGACTCATAAAATAGCCTCTTTCATCAGAAAAATGGTGAGATACAGATTTCTAAAATATTGCATGCAATTTTAGGAAACCATTGTGTGCCATAAGAAATGACCACACATTCAGTGGCTTACAACAACACAAATTTATGATTTTACAGTTGTGCAGGGAGAAGAGGAAAGGTCTCACCAGACACAAACTTCAGGGGGAGCAGGGCTGTGTGTCCTGCTATAGGCCCTTGGGGAGAATCCATCTCCTTGCTCATAAGGTGTCAGTAAAATTCATGCAGTTGTAGGACTGAGTTTGTGTCCTTGCTGGATGTCAGATGGACCACTCTCAGCTCCCATAGACATCTTTCCGGTCCATGCACGTAGTTTCCTTTACATCCCAGAACCAGCAACAGGGCCTCAAATCTTTCTCATGTTCCTGCTTTCTGACCCAGTTACCTGCTTTTCTGTTGGGCTCTCAAGAGCGCACGTGATGAGACTGGACCCATTTGAATAATCCAGGGTACTCTCACCAGTGTAATGTCTCTATGTTTAATCACATCTACAAAGTCCATTTTGCCACACATAACGTCACATAGTCACAGGTCCCCAGGATTGGGGCATGCACATCTTTTTTGCGGGGAAGATCACTCTACCTCCATCTTTTTTTTTTTGAGATGGAAGTCTCACTCTGTCACCCAGGCTGGAGTGCAGTGGCACAATCTTGGCTCACTGCAATCTCCACCTCCCGAATTCAAGCAATTCCCTTGCCTCAGCCTTCCGAGTAGCTGGGACTACAGGCGCCACCACCACGCCTGGCTAATTTTTTGTATTTTTAGTAAAGATAGGGCTTCAACATGTCGGCCAGGCTGGTACTGAACTCCTGTCCTCAAGTGATCCACTGCCGCTGCCTCCCAAAGTGCTGGGATTACAGGTATGAGCCACCATGCCTAGACCTACTTCCATCTTATGATCTAGAACCTAGTTACACATCCTCAAGAAGAGCATGAAATTTATGTTAAAATCCCTTGATTATTTTTTCTCCCACCTCCACTTTTTGTTCATCCCAAAGGATTCCCTGATTACCAACAGGTACAGCATTTTTTTTTTTTCATTTTTCTTCAAAGAACATTTCTACACTTTATTTGCCAATTACATAATTCAGTCATGACATTAAAACCACATGAAATCTTATTCTATTTTTAAAAATAAATTTAATATGTGTCACACAACATTCTGATACTGCCATATTATACTGGTGCCACAGACAATTTGTCATAGGAAACAAATAAATTGCAGCTTCATCTGTCAAAACATTAACGGGTAATTGGACATGGCTGCTGTCTCTGCACAATCCCTGACCTGTATCCTATCCCAGACTTACTTCTTCTTAAGAGTCTCGCTGCTTCTGATTGCAAAGTAAGTAATGTAGACAGGCTTCAGCTTCAGATCCTCCTTTCCAAACTTGCCCCATCCTTGACCAGAATCTCCCCATCACTGCCCTGGCTCCGTTCCAAATCCGCATTCCACCCCTGACCCAGTGTATAAGGGTCTTTGGCTTGCAGAAATGTAAAAACACTTAAAATACCAAGCCATAGTCACATTTTTTTTTTTTTTGTCTTTGCAAAAATAGTCCTAGAAAACTGTAAATAATTGAAATGAGTTTGAAGAATATATGTGGAGTAACAAGCACACATCATTATAAACATTTTTTGTTTAGTTTATAAGAGGACAGTGATTGTCTATGTCTGACAGAGCTGCTTAGATAAAGCGGTTCTTCATTGTTTGCAAATGAAATTCAGAGTGGATTATCTAAACATTTAGAAATCCACTCTTGGTATTCACTGGGTAACATTCTATGGAGATTAGAATTTTAAATGTAAGTGAGGAAAAGCCATAATGGAGGTTAAAGAGGTGATAATTTAGTGAAAAATTTCAAAGACTGAAAAAAAAAAGAGAGAAAAGAACACCATCCTTGAATAAACAAGAAGAATATTTCATAATTGTTGCACGATTAAATTAGAAATATAGTTTATTTCTTCTGATATCCTTAATAAATGTTATTTACTTTTAAAACATAAAATGTCTCCTGAAGAACAAAGAGTAGATTTGCATTTAGTTTATTGATGTCTGTTTGATTCTAGTCAAATGCTATTTCTATAAATCTCAGTTCAACAACAACAACAACAAAAAGAGTGAGGAAAAAAATGAAGTTTGGATACAGTGAGAGGAAGGGAGGACTCCGATATGTGAGAAAGGTAAATAATGCTTTATGTAAACATTATATGGTAATAAAGAAAAGTGATTTTGCACGTATTTGACTCTTACGTTGTGCCTGACTGACAATGGTAACATCAAAACAATTGGTGACATCAAAGTGTACTGCTTAATTTAAAATCCTACTTTTTCCCATTTATTTTTCAATTTTGGGGAGGAACACAAAGTAAAATTTTTATCTGGACCCTCTTCTGTGAAGGATGGGCTGCATAC
This sequence comes from Chlorocebus sabaeus, assembly GCF_047675955.1. Lineage (NCBI taxonomy): Eukaryota > Metazoa > Chordata > Mammalia > Primates > Cercopithecidae > Chlorocebus > Chlorocebus sabaeus. The sequence goes on from NC_132910.1 coordinate 127,631,080, forward strand.
AGGGTCTTTTTTCTCTCAGCTTTGGCTGCAATACTGGTGTATCTGCCTCTCCCTAATAATGCCTGAAGCATTTCTTTAAAATGTGGTCTTAATTCAGACAAAAAAGTTTTCTCTGAAAGTGAAAGTGAGCACTGTATTAAATAAACAAAAAGTAGTTTACCAACTAGATACATGGCATCTATCTCTACACGTGTGTGTGTGTGTGTGTGTATGTGTGTATATATATGTATAATTTACTTTGCATCTATGCCATATGCTCTGAAATTAATTACCATTACATTTTACATTACATTTTATTAAGATTTTAGGAATAATCTCAATGATTCAAATTGTGTCTTTCTCTCATTTTAGGTTTTTTTTAAATTTAACCTGTTCTGCTGATTCTACAGTGAAGCATCAGCTGGTTCCTGGTTTTCAAAGCTAATATATTAAATGCAGACACTTCATAATCTGTCTATAAACTATAATAAACTGCAATTCCCGGTATTAGGGGGTTTTACATGTGGTTATTTTTTAAAGATTTTTTGGAGTACTTATTCAGTCCTTCCAGTCTACTTTAACTTTTAAATACTACTTTTACTTTACAAAGCAAAATAATATAAAGCATAAAATTATGAAACTTTTAAAAATACAGGCCGGGCACAGTGGCTCACGCCTGTAATCCCAGCACTTTGGGAGGCTGAGGCGGGTGGATCACGAGGTCAGCGGATGGAGACCATCTTGGCTAACACGGTGAAACCCTCTCTCTACTAAAAATACAAAAAATTAGCCGGGCGTGGTGGCGGCGCCTGTAGTCCCAGCTACTCGGGAGGCTGAGACAGGAGAATGGCAGGAACCCGGGAGGCGGAGCTTGCGGTGAGCTGAGATCCGGCCACTGCACTCCAGCCTGGGCGACAGAGCGAGACTCCATCTCAAAATAAATAAATAAATAAATAAATAAATAAGTAAATACAAACAAAAATATCCTCTATTGCTGCCATCCAGGACATAAAGATCTTGTTTTCTCTTCTTCTCTTTCTCTATTTCTCTCTCTCATTCTTTTCTTTTTCTTTCTCTCTTTCCTTCTTTTCTTTTCTTTTCCTTTCTTTTCTTTTCTTTCACAGGGGTTCACTATGTTACCAAGTTTGGAGTACAATGGCACCATCATAGCTCACAGAAACTTTAAACTCCTGGGCTCCAGGGATCCTCCTGCCTCACCTTCCCCAGTAGCTTGGAATACAGTTGCATGACACCACACCTCGATAATTTTTGAATTTTTTGTAGAGTTGAGGTCTCACTTTGTTGACAAGGCTGGTTTTGGACTCCTGGCCTCAAGTGATCCTCTCACTTTGGTATTCCAAAGCACTGGGATTACAGGCATGAGCCACTGAATCCAGCTATATGCACTTTCTATGCTTACTATATCCAATATTGCAACAAAATTAGAAGAGATTTTAACATTACAATAATAAATGATCACTGGAAGTTCTTAAAACTTTAGAAATCTTGAATTTCTTTTTTTAAATGGTGGTGCCCCAACATAGAACATCTACTTTTAAAGGCATGAAGTAACAATCTCTGCCCTTCTTAGTTATATAATTCATTTAATTGTACTGACAGCCTCTTTCTTTAAAATAGCCCTTTTTTTGTTCCCTTTAGTGCCAACAAGCATTATTTTTGTTTGCTTTACCCTTAACAAGATAATTACTTCATAAAAGCTGGGGTAACTGTAACTCTAGAGTGTAATGTATATTACAACAGTACTTACATTTGGCAAAATAGAATCCTTAGGAACATAATTCACTTTCAATTAAACTTTCAACATATACTACAAAACCAAGTGAAATAAAATTATGCATCTCAGCACCTGCTTAGATGTTTGCCAGAAAAATTTAGTTTAGATTTGGGAGAGAGGTAAAGTCAGTCTTGTCTTTAATAATGAAATACTCAATTTGAAATGGAGGTTTAGCTTCTGTTATTTGCAGCTTGCTGTATGGTAACTGGCATATGGATTCTTTCTCTAAAGAACAGGATTAACAGTGAAGTTCTCTGATAATTTTATAGATAGCAAGTCTTCTCTTATTGTCATAATGTTACTAAAGTAACCAGGACAGATCAGTGAAAGTAGTCTTCCTAAGGATAGAAAAGGAATTCTGTTTTTTTATCAAAAGAAACTTGGGACATCTTTAATGACTGAAATATTTATTGATTCCAACAAACTATAAATGCTCATTTAAAGCTCACCTCAAATAGTTGGTTATTTCTACCTCACATGTGCTCACTTGTGTGTATAAGTAGACACACACACAAGCACACAGACACACACATGGATTTTAACTATTAGAATACAATGCCTACAGGAATTGCTGGTCAGACCACAGTATGAAGTGATAAAGATGTCTCTGAAACTTTTGAAATTTTATTATTATAGTGGAGTTTTTGTCTCTTCAAGAGTTTTCTGATTTCCCTAGTGTGGTCGCCTGAATAATGCCTCCCCAAAGAGACCCACATTGTAATCCCCAGAACCTGTGAATATGTCATCTTATATGGCAAAAAAGAAATGGAAAATATAAGTTAAGGATCTTGAAATCAAGAGATTATCTGAGATTATCCAGGTGGGCCCAATATCATCATAAGGGTTCTTACAAGAAACAGGCTGGAGGGTCGGAGTCAGAGCAGGTGACGTGACGACAGAAGTTGAGGGACAGAAAGACATGTGGCGATGCTAGCAGATGTGAAAGTGTTACAGGATCATGAGCCAAGTAACTCGGTCGCAACAGCAGCTGGGAAGGCTCAGGAACATCTCCTGTAGAGCATCTGGAAGGAACCCAGTCCTGCTCACAGCTTTATTTTAGGCCAGTGGAATTCATTTCAGACTTCGGATCTTCAGAACTATGAAATATTTGCATTGTTTTAAGCCGTTACATTTGTGGTCATTTGTTCTGGCAACCAAAGGAAACTAACACAGCTCGTATTTGCATTTTCTACTTTAACTCTTCAATTTTATCAGATGGCGTCCTCAGGGAATCATTGTCTTCCATGAATGTATTACTCCATAGGGAGCCTCAAACAAGCAATATACATATGCTTATTTTGGATACCTAGTCTGTTCTAGGATACTCTATACATTCATTTGTCTTCGTGGAGTACATGCAATTAATTGACCTTATCTTAGCTGTCAATAAACTACAGAGACACTTTTTACCTTGACGGCAAGTGAAACTGGTGAATACCATCCAAAAGGTGATAGTTTTTGCTAGCAGACATGTGTCCACCTCAGTAACACTTGGACACTTTAGCAAACATTAATAGTCTTTACTCACTTTAGCAAATTGTATGTGAACAAAAGTATGTATATTCAAATATATGGGTATATAAAAACTTATACATATTTAATGTTATAGTAATTTTGGCTTTTTATTTCTATATTTTAATCTTTACACAGAAGTCTGTATAAATAGTCTTCGAATTTCTACAGAAAATATTTTGTTAAATTGAAAAATTAACAATTAATTTATCATCTATTATACTATGTGTAAACTACTGTCCTCTACAGGGCAGCAGAGAGTACAGTATTAATTATGTTCACTGTCTCAAATAACAAAACAAATGCTGGTAAATCTAGAGGGCACAGTCCTGAAGGCCGTAAGTAAAAATGTGATGCAGTCATTTTGGAAAAATTATTAAAAACTGTCTAGTAAATATGATATTAGATTAGGAATACCTGATCTTTTGTTTGCAATGTTACACAGAGATATGTCTGAATAATTACAAATGGATAAAAGCTAAAAATACTAGTAAGAAACTTTACATTTTAATCTTTATTGACTGGACTCTTGATAAAACTGCATGCTTTGAGATATTTTTAGAATAACCACTTTTCATTCTCCAACCTCTCAAATAGAACATTACAGGGTGCCCCCAAGAAGGTGGGACAAATTTTAACTCACTCTTCGCATGCCCCTACTTTTGTGAAGCAGGGGCAGCACTTGCCAAAAAAGCAGGTAGCTGCTTTTGATTCGAACAAGAACAGAATGAAATTAATCCTTCACCCTTTGTCAAAGAATGCATGTGTGCTTAAGTAAATTCCTAAATCCTTTCAGAGTTAAATCTCAGTACCTGGCATAAAGAAGGAAAAGAGGATGGGTGGAAATACATGGCACATTTATATTTCAGTCAATTAATGAAAAGTGTTAGACAAAGTGTTGACAGAAACAGCAAGGCTATGGAAGCAGAGCACAGTCTGGATCTGTCCTTCCTGGTATCGTACTGCGTATGGAAAATGTGGGGCCTTGATTGGAGGAGCTACCTGAAAACCTGGTTATTTGTCCGTAGTCTAGCAGCCTTTCACAGATGAATGACTGCATAGAGTTAAAAGCTAATCTACAATGTCATTTTGACCTAAAGTTCAAATAACATTTTAGAAAACATTTAAAAATAAAAAAAAGATGCAAGGTATTAAAAAAAAAAGATGCAAGGTTACATATGTTCTAAAATACAGGAGCAAGGTATCATAATTAGAAATATCCATCCTGGAATAAAGGCTGGATAACTAAAACAAAAAGCAATCAATAAAGAGTAAAATACAACAATAATCAACATTTATATTGCAGGAAATTAAAGAGTAAAATCTCCACTAGAGAAAGCTTAAAGAAATAGATTATGAACAACAAATGCAAACATAAACAAGTAAGATTACATCAAACTAAAAAGCTTCTGCACAGCAAAAGAAACAATCAACAAAATAAAAGGCAACCTATGAAATGCAAGAAAATATTTGCAAACTACATATTTGACAAGAGGTTCATTTCCAAACTGCATGAGAAATTCCCACAACTCAATAGCAAAAATCAAATAACTTGATTAAAAAATGAACAAAGAACCTAAGTAAACATTTCTCAAAAGAATGCATACAAATGGCCAAGAGATACATGAAAAGTTGATCAGTACCACTAATTATCAAGTAAATGTAAATCAAACCACAGTGAGCTATCGCCTTACACCTGTTAGAATAGCAATTATCAATAACAAACAAAAGAGATAACAAGTGTTGGCGAGGATATGGACAAGTGGAAACCCTGGTACGCGATTCATGTAAAAATACTGCAGGACTTTCTCCTCAGTTCAGCTATCAACCAGGTTCTCGTCACGCGACAAGGAAAGATTAGGCACGTGGACACATAGAAGGGTGAGAAAAACAACATTTATTGGGTGAAAAGGAAAAAGACTCTCAGCAAAGTGAGAGGATTCCTGTTAAAAAGCCCCCATCTCACAGATTGAGTCCCAGGTTACCACCCAGGAACAGGAGTGGCCAGGCTTTTCCCCCTGCAAATGGTGCAAACTTCCCACAGCTTCACCCCATCCTCCCAGTGCACAGGCCAGTCAGAGATTCTCCAGTGAGCACATTTCACTTGGCTGTCTCAAAATGATGCAGCCTCTCTGGAAAACAATATGGAGAGTCCTCAAAAATTAAAAACAGAACTATCAGACCACCCAGTAATTTCACTTCTAGGTATATATCTAAAAGAATTGCAATTAGGATCTCAAAGAGATACTGTACTTCTTCTACATTCACTGAAGCATTATTCACAATAGCTGAGATATAGTGATAATCTAAATGCCCATTGATGACTGAGTGGATAAAGAAAATGGATGTATACATACAATGGAATATTACTGAATCTCAAATAAAGAAAATCCTGCCATTTGTAACAACGTGGATGAACCTGGAAGACATTATCCTAAGTGAAATAAGCCAGGCACAGAAGGACAGATACTGCATTATTCCACTTCGGTGAGGTATCTAATGAGCTACCTAATATAGTCAAACTCGTAGTCGAACAGAGTTCAACATTCCCCTGAGTCCCTGGGGCCCGCCCACACCACCTTGTGGCCCCGTTTTCGCTTGTAGGGGGCTTCCACCACAGACATTTGAATGGAGTCGAATGAGAGTTGCCAGGGGCTAGAGGGAGGGAGAAATGAAGAGTTGTTGTTCAACTGATATAGTTTCAATCATGTCAGATAAGTAAGTTCCAGAGATCAATGCTGGCAATAGTGTACTGCACATTTTATCATCTGTTCAGGGTAGATATCATGTTAATTGTTCTTAGCATAATTTTTAAAATACCAATCAACCAGATAAACAAACAAAACCCACAATAGGTTATAAGAGAATAAACCATGGAAATATGATCCAGCATAAAATACAGGCTAAAGAGGCTGAAATATTGAGATAGAAGAAAAAATTCCTAGAACAAAGAGAATAAATATTAAATCTAAGAAGGATAGGTTCTGTCAAGGATGGAACCAGAACACAAGAGGAAGGAATACACCAATAAGACACACTTCCAAACCTAGATTGTCTTCACCCTGCCCTCATTCACCACCATGGACGCCTCTATCATGAATGTTTTCAGCTGTAAATAGGACCCCTTGGATGGTCCTACAATTTGGCACTGACATGGCCATTTCCTGAACCAAGAGAAAATGAAAGAAACACAGTATTTTTCACTCCGGGTGAACATATTTTCTTTCCTCTTAGTCTGTCAGCTCTCTTTGGTAGGCATGTCATATCCTCATGCTGACCCCACACCCCGTGCTGAAATTTCTTCTACAATAAGAGTCACTTATATTTTGTGCGCTGTGTGTGGTATTTTCTTGTCATACTGCATCCATCCTCAGTAAAGCACCATTGCTAAAGCTGCCAACATGTTTCTTGGCTACTTAATCATGTGTTACATGTTAAAACAACAACTGCAAACAATTGCTTTCTAACCAATATATTGTGGGGTAACATTTTTACTGGTAATCTTGTTTGTAAATTCTTATTACTAAAAGGAAATTTTTTACAAAGGAGGCCAATTATGTGATTCAGGAACCCTAATAAAAGTTTCTGAATTCTAGCATTGCCCTTATACTAAGCAATATTTGTATTTGAATTTGAATGCCAGAATACTCACTCTGGTATTCTACTTTCATTGTTTTCAGCATTCATATTATATTCATTGACATAGTTTTAAAAAGCAAAAAAAAAAAAAAAAAAAAAAAAAGCAAGTAAATGCTCTCAGATAAACAGTTTGTCACTTTTATCATTTGGATGATCATATGTTTACAGTGGTAATCACAGTTAAACTTGTCACTACACATTAGTCTGGAGGATGTGTTTCTTTGGTTTCCCGTAACAAAAAACAAAAACAAAAAACCACACTCCACTGTACTGATTAATTTAAATTTCTGAAACATGTTTCATATTTCAATGTTCTAAATACAAGGTTACTCCTGTCTTATGGTATTTTTGGTTATTGTTGATGATAAATCAGGTTTTTAAATTTTTGTAGGAATATAGTAGGTCTATATGTTTATGGGGTACATGAGCTATTTTGATACAGGCCTGCAATGTGTAATAGTCATATCAGGGTAAATGGGGTATTCATTACCTCAAGCATTTATCCTTTCTTTATATTACAAACAATCCAATTATATACACTTCTTTAGTTATTTTAAAATGTACAATAAATTATTGTTAACTGTAGTCACCCTGTTGTGCTATCAGATACTAGATCATATTCATTCTATCTAACTATATGTTTGTAACCATTAAACATCCCCACTTATTCTACCACTCCCCACTACCCTTTCCAGACTCTGGTGACCA